>NW_017728927.1:8862301-8911344 GCF_001723895.1 Crocodylus porosus
GAGGATGGGTTGGTTTGGCCAGCGTCTGATTGCCTTCGGCAGTCAAGGACAGGTTCTTAAAATGGCTCTCCAGCAGGTATGTTATAGCCGATGGGCTGAATAGCCAGTATATAAGTAAAATTGCTAGCTGGTTTGTTTTTTTCCCCCCGTGAGAAAAAAAAAATGAGTGCAAGTGAAAATTCATTTTCTTTTAAGGTTGTTTGTGGAAGGGGGGGTGGGAAGGGAGGGTGAAAAAAATTTAAAAATGCCACCGTTTTCATCTTTGGCTAGTGCAACTCAAGGGAAATGGGGCATTTGAGGGGGGGTGAGGTTAATGGAACCTGAAAAATATTAGAAATGCCCATTTGGACAGGAGCTGTTTCCCCAAACATGCCCTTATGGTGGGAGACTCACTCAGGCTCAAGACGCGACCACTCACTGATGCCTACTGCTACAGCTGGTCTTCCAGGGTGAGGGACAGGACCTACTGCTGCATCCCAACGATGCTGTAATGGGTCTTATATCAGGCAAGGAGGCTAGGACACGGTCATTGTAAACTAAAAGCAAGTTTATTGGCCCCTAGCAGCTACACTCCCTACCGCATAATGGGTGCCTTCAGCTTGCAGGTGCGGTTAATGTTAATGTGAGTGGCATTGGCTCAGCAGCTCCAAACAAGACCTACGCTGGGTAGCTGCAGAGGCCCACAAAGGTGTTGAGGCATCAAACTCGCAGTAAAACCTGGATAATCTGAGGACACTGCCCTTATACTCATTTATTAGACACATGGTGTCTAATAAGGGCAAGCCCAGTGTCCATCCCAGGCTTGGATGACCTCAACCCAACACCCCAAGGTGAACTTTGGGAAATCCAAATCAGAACGGCAGGGAAAGAGCTACTGACACAAGCGATGGGCAAGAAGATTTCGGCGCCCAGCTAGGATCAAGCACCGCTCCACGGGACGCCACTCTAAATAAACACGCCAGCACGTGGGATTGCACCGAGTTAAGGCAGCAAAATTTTTCCAGCAGGAGAAATTCTGGCACCGTGGACCGAACCCAAAGCAAAACCGGCCACGAGACACAGCCATGATCTAGGAAGGCACGGCAGTCCCAAGAGATGGAGGATTTATGTCCTGGCTGAATAGGTGACACGTCTCCATCTCCTCTAAACTGCAGCAGGTAAGAGCAGAGCAAGCAAACATTTCAGGGATGTCGTCAGCTGAGCCACCTTCGGACAGCGCGGTGCCCCGGGGAAGCTTGTCCGACAGCTCTCTCAACCACATGCTTGGCCCGATCAAAGCTGCAACCGAAAAAAAACCCCTTGCCTCCCCAAGTCTGCAGCTCAAATCCCCCCAGTGCTGTTTGCCACTGAGCACTGGTGTCTGAGGCAGGCGGAGGCGGGTAGAGCGACAAACCGCGGAGAGCGACTTGCTGCACGTCAGCCGCAATCAAAGCTGCCGGGTCCCCCGTTGTGCTCTGTGACCTTTACATAGACGAGAGTAGGAGGGAAGGATTCCTGTCGCGAAAGGTTGCCCATGCGTATTGCTCCGGACTTCTCTTGCACACAGAGGGTTTGCCCACGCAGAGCCCGGGGACTCCGTGCAATCCTTTTCGGCTGCGGAAAATTGGGACCGGCACAGCCGTAGCTGGAGATTTCACCCAGCTTATATCCTCGAAAAGATTTCTTCCCCCAAGAAAAGGAAACGTGGGGCACATCCACCTGAGCCCCACTCTTGGGTTGCCTGGATAGTTTTTTTTCCCCCGCTGCAAACCGGAGAATAATTTATCAGCTATCTTTTTAGTGTGTCCCCACTGGAAGCTGTGCTCGTGTAACTAGACAAGGATCACCGCTGTAATGCCAACACGAGTGGGTGTCTACTGGCCTTAGCCCCCTGGGAAATAACTGGACCTACTCACTGCCATTGCAGCACTGTCGGCCAAAAGCCTTGCTTGCCTGCCTCCTGAAACAGCCTGCATTGCTCCATCGCTCAGCTGAAATCTTCCCTTCGTTGCCTGGTGCACCTTGGTTCCTTCCTCCCCTGGCCATTCCCCATCGTTTCCCTCAATGGTGATATCTGCCAATTTGTGGGAGGCACGGGTCGGGTGAGGAAAGCCCCCTTCACAGCACAGAGCATGGGACTGGGGCAGGTTCTTGGTGGCAGCAGCCCGTTACCTTTGCAGCAAGGTTTTGGCGGGTGCTACGGTTAGGGAATGGATCCGGTGCGGTTTAGTAAGCGCTGCCCATGGCCTAAGGGGACTTGGCGCTCGAGGCAGGCGGGTTGGTGACTATGCTTCCAGGTAGGACACACTGCAGCTCAAAGAGTACTTGACTTGCTTTCAGGACTGCAAGGTGTGGGTGCACGGCCTGGGCGCCTGGTAGACGCCTGCACTCGTCACATGCTGTGCTCAGCACCGTGATGTCCGGTGAGAGGAGACCTTACAGGAGGCTGCCCTGATTTGGGCCCCTGGTTAGCAACCATTTGGGAATCGAGAGCTTGGAGGCGACAGGTTGCCCCAAGTTTTGTCTGGCTGAGGTGGCTTGCAAAGCCTGCCTGTGTGCGGGCACGAGCCATCTCATGTATCTCATGTTTGCCTGGCTGCATGTGAGATGTGCTGGCCAGTGCGTGTTGTGTCCTCAAGCCATGAAGGATGCCGGGCTGTTACGGGGTCCGACTTGGCACTGGAGTTCAGACTGCAAAGGCCTGAGGTCTTGTTCGCGCTGGGAAAAGACTACTGGAGTAGCTGTACCAACCAAACACCCCAGGGAGAAGCTCCTTAGGCACACCAGTTCTTTTACTGGTGTACGTTATACCACTTCCCTGACTAGACTATGAGCAAAGGGCCGATCCTGCAAGTATAAATGTCCCTACGCTGGGGCTCTTGTCAGTACCACGTTGCAAATGTAGATGTACATGATTTATTTTTTCCCCCCGTGGTATCGTCCATCATAGCTGGGAAAACTTTTCTGAGTAGGCTGAGAACTTCGGCACTCAGTGCCTCCAGCTTCTCGCCCGTGGGGAACAATCTCTCTTCCCCTCGTCATTCAGCAAGTCTCAGCAGATCCCAGCAACGAGCCCAGCTCAGCACTTCACTCGTCTGCAGGATGCGAGGTTCTGCTAAAGGAGCTGTGGTTATGTTCATCCATTTCTTAAGCGGCCCTCCCTCATGAAATGCACTGTAAATCATCTCCTCGGACTAACGTGCACTGGCCTATAAATCCCCCTCCTAACTATATGGCTCCCTAAAGTGCTTGGATATGGACAGCGAGACGATACTCCAAAGTTTCTATGCCCCTAAACCCCATTGATTTCAGCGAGAGCTAAGCACCTAAGTATCTCCAAAAACCTGAGCAAACCCTGTTCAGCTGTGGTGAGTGTGCAGGGTTAAGAATTACTCTGCTCTCTTTGTCTTGTAAAATACACTGGTGCCTTTAAACTTCTCTTTCAACAGCAATGTAAGCCATATTTCCTTTTAATGATCCTAGCAGTCCCCCAACTGGTAATCCACTGGTGGCATCTAGTGGCAGTCAGCAGCGTTACGTATTTATCCGGCAGCAAAGTTTAGGTTTTCTTTCAGGTGCCGCAAGTCCAAAAGAAACAGGCTTATTCTCTGAACGTTACATTTTCAAATCAAAATCTTTGTTTTGGAACCAAGTGAACATCGAGGCTATTTTTCTCTGGCAGAAACAAAAGGTTTTGCAATCATCTCTTGGACGCCTGCTAGAACTGGCTGTTTTTTGTACGAGGAACGTTTTGTTTCTCATGCGGTCAGGCCGCTGCCTTGCGGATCTGATTGTAGCCACCCACTTGATATTGGAGAGCAAAATGGGATTTGCTTGACCTGATTCTTATCAGGGGTTCAAACCATGAGTCTAATAAATAAGCATAAGGGCAAGCCCAGTGTCCAGATGCCTTGGATGGGGCCTGCGGCACTCGAATATACGATCATGTTTAGGGTTGCTTAGATGAAATATAATCACATTCAGTAGACAGTGGTCTACACACTCAGGGTAAGGCATGAGATCAAGTTAGGCCTCCAGTTTTTAAACTTTAACCCAGGACAGCTGGCAGAAGTTGTCGTGCACCGTGCCACTGTGCGCCAGAAGCAGGGATGGGTTGATTTTGAAGGTGTGGCAGGATGAGGCTGCCCACTTCTTTCAAGACGGCGCCTTCTCTCTGCCTGGCCCCAACCTACACACTTGCCCTTTCTCCTTCTCTCCCAGCAAATCTGCTTCTCCCAGAATGCCCACTTTGTTCCAGCCCTGTGTGTCGCGCCTAAAGCTTCGTTCTTAGATGCCACTGCGTGGAGACAACCTTTGAACTTCCTTTCAACCCAAGTCTGACTTTTTGAAAGGACCAAGTGGACTGAACACAAAGACACTGGGTGTGTCTATACGTGCATGTACTGCACAGCAAGTTACTGCACAGTAAGTGGTTTTTAGGTCAGCATCTACACGTGTAGGTGTTACAGCATAGGAAGGCTGTGTGGACTAACTTGGGACTAAAGTCACACAACGCTATTATGCTGTAAAGCCTGCACGCATAGACGCCTGCACATGTAGACCAACTAAAGCTAGTCTCAAATCAGTCCACACACAACATTATTATGCTGTAACACCTGCATGTGTAGACTAACTAAAGTTAGTCCCAAGGCTAACAGTGTTACTGCACAATAACTAATCAGGCATAAATTTGCTACCTGAATCATGCAAGTAGCAAATTTATACCCAAGTTGGCCTAAGTCGCCATAGTAACTGCGCAGTACAGGCATGCACGTGTAGACACATGCCCATACTGCACAGTAATTTGCGGTTACTGCACCATAACCTAAATTATTGCGCAGTAACTGTGAATGTGTAGACGCACCTACTGAATGCATCCAGGTAGATTAGTGCTGGCTCCTATAGTTAACTGTGCTGGTTCATCTTCTCTGCTGGCTGCCCACTCTGGCACCATCTCAAGGGACTCATCTGGTTTTCCAGAACAAGGAAAATACTTCAGAATAAACCCTGAGCAAAAGGCTAAGACAGAATCCAGAAACAGAGACACAGGGAGGTTTGCAGGGACTCAAAAGAGCCCATCAGCCAGCTCATCAGATACCCCTGAAAAACCAATCTGTCTCCAGTGTGGGCTTCAGAAACACAACACACAGCCACCTCCACCTTCTCTTACTAGTGTATCTATTTTTTATTAACTTGCTTCGCAGAGAAGCCAGGCTGGAAGGGACCTCCAGATGTCACCAAGGGATCCCGAGGCAGGATCATCCCTATCCAACCCATCCTATATGAATCCATCATCTAAATTGGACAGAAGAGCTTCTGCCATCCTAGCCAGTGACCAGCGGGGTATTTTCACCCCGTGTTTTCAGCTTCTGAAGGAGCTCTGTGAAAAGCAGATGTGGGGCAAGGCATTTTGAAACCATCTTCCCTGGCACGTCTCGGTGAAGAAGAATAGGGGTTTTGAGTGCAGGGTTGCCAACTTTGTTTGAATCCATGCCAGGTTTCATCCCGTGACGGAACAACATTCATTACGGTGCGCAGACTTCATGGCAGGAAGGCCAATGCAGGGGACACTGACATTTTAAAAACGCCACTGGACCATTGTACAAATCAGATTCAACATTGCATAATTAGCTGACCGAATGCCATCTCATTTATCTTCCCAGCAACTCGCAGTCATCTCCTACGGATTTATATCTGATTCCTGGAGACACCGGGGCAGGCCCGGAGGGTTGGCAATGCCCCTGGGATCTGGTACGCCTGCTCCCCAAGCTTTTCACCCTCCAAAACTGCCAGCCTTGGGTTTCACTGGGGGTTTTCTTGTTTTGTTTTGTTTTGGGGGGGGGGTTGACGCTACGAAAACCAACCTCAGGTTTCACTTCGTCTAGTGACAAACACCAAAAAACCAAACAAGAACACACAAAAGGGACCAGCTTCAGCTTTCACTTTTTCTAGTAAAGAAAACAAAAACAAAAAAGGGACCAGCCTCAGGTTTCACTTTTTCTATTAAAAAAAAAAAAAAAAAAGGAAAAGAAAAGAAAGAAACAAAAGAAAAGACCAGCCGGGGCCCGGCTTGCAAAGACCTGCAGCAGGGCAGAGATCTCCGGCTCTGGCCCCGCCCCCTCGGCGCAGCGCCGCCCGCGCTGGAAGGCTGTCCCCTGCGCCTCGCCGTCGGGTATCCAAGGAGCGGCGCGACAGCGGCCCTGAGCAACGGGCCGGGCCTCCCGCCGCCATGGCCACCGCCGCCAGCCCTAGCGTCTTCCTGCTCATGGTGACGGGGCAGATCGAGAGCGCCCAGGTGAGCGCGGCTGCATTCATGCGCCATTACAGCCCCCCCCACACGTTGGAGTCTGGGGGTCACAGCCCCCCTCCTCAGGGTGCCCCCTGTAGGCTGATGTCGCCGGCTCCCCGCAGAGCGCATGCGCCTTTGCCCCCTCTGCCGGGCAGGACGCCAAGCCTCCGCATAGCGCATGCGCTATTGCGCCTTCTGCTGGGGTGGTGCTCACGGGGCCGGCTTCCTAAAGAACGCATGCGCCATTGCATCCTCTGCGGGGCACGAGGGAGCTTTTGCAGAGCCCATGTGCTATTGCGCCCCCGCTGGGCCGGAATGTAGAGCGCATGCACAAAGTTGGGTAACAGGGTGGAGGGGGCTTTTGGCTGAGTCCGGGGGGGTGACCTGGGCAGGGGGCAAAGGGGGTATCACCCCATTATTGATGGGCAAAACCAGGCGGGATTTGCCCTGGGATAAATTCTTTTCTCCCAGGATCACGCAAAGGGATGAGCCCCCTTGACATCCATGGGAAGCATCTGGATGGTGTGTTCAACCCAGGGCTTTGTCCCGGGACATAACCCACCTCTGCGGTCACCCGGGATGCATAGCATGACCCAAAGAAGGGGATTTGCACCTGAAGGTTTGCAAAGAAAAATTGTTCCTTTTGGTCTAATAAGAGATACCAGATTTACCCAATGATCCTTGTCTGTAACCTGACCCAAAGAGTAATGGCAATGAGCTTGAACTAGCCCCGATCATCTGGGGGGCAAAGGGCTCCTCTGGGCTACAAGCGACAACTGATTAGATTCAGATTTCAGTGTCTTGCAGCCAACCCCGGCAGGACTGGCCTTTTGTCCACATCAACTACGCAGGAAGCATCCAAATTAATGTTTGGCCTTGGGACGATCACAACTAATTCGAGTTCATTGCCATTTAACCCTGGTGTTCAGACAGCTGAGCTACATCTTTTAACGCGAGTCAAATCTCAGGTAAATCAGTTTTAATGCGAGTCAAAGCTATCAGCCATGGATTAAACCTGTCATCTGTCTTTAGCCTCAAAGACTTGACAGGTGCTTAATGTGGGACAAGGAGCTTGTAAATCTGTAGGATACCAGGATTTATTATATATATATAAAATTTGTATCCAAGGCCAAATTAGCCAAAACTAATTCCAAATCCAAGAGTGCAGAACCATAAGTGGTCCTACTACTGGCAAACATCCTCCATGCGCACCTGGGGCCTTAGATGTTTCCAAATCCTTTGGTGGGCATCCCACTAGCGGGCCCATGCCCGGAGGCTGGGGGTTCGGATGCCCCCGAGTTTTGCTTGCCCTCTGCCATAAGGCCCTCAGAGCAAGCAAGGGAGGATACCAGGATAAAAGGCTTTGTCCCAGGAAAAATTGGTCAGCTGTTCACAAACTTAAAATAATGCATTTCCTTGAGATGATCATAGAAAGTTAGGGTTGGCAGGGACCTCAGGAGGTCACATCTAGTCCAACCCCCTGCTCAAACCAGCACCAGCCCCAACTACATCACCCCAGCCAAGGCTTTGTCTACCCGGGTTTTGAAAACCCCCAAGGATGGAGAGTCCACCACCTCTCTGGGTAACCTGTTCAGTCCTTTACCACCCTCCTAGGGAGAAAAATATCTAACCTCAACTCCCCTTGCTGCAACTGGAGCCCATTGCTCCTTGTCCTGGCATCTGCCCCCACTGAGAACAGTCCAGCTCCAGCCTCTTTGCAACCCCCCTGCAGGGAGTTGAAGGCTGCTATCAAATCCCCCTCGGTTTCCTCTTCTGAAGTCTAAATCAGCCCAGTTCCCTCAGCCTCACCTCACAAGTTATGTCCCCCAACCCCCAAACCATTTTTGTCACCCTCCACTGGACTTTCCAACTTGTCCACATCCTTTCTGTATTGGAGGGCCCACAGCTGGACACAGGACTCCAGATGTGGCCTGACTAGTGCAGAATACAGGGGGAGAATCACTTCCTTCAATCTGCTGGCAACACTCCTGTCAGCACAGCCCAGGATGCCATTAGCCTTCTTGGCAACAAGGGCACACTGCTGGTTCATATCCAGCTTATTGTCCACTGTCACCCCCAGGTCCTTTTCTTCAGAGCTGCTGCCCAGCCTGCACCGCTGCATGGGATTGTTCGGTCCTAAATGCAGGACTTTGCACTTGTCCTTGTTCAACCTCATGAGATTTCTTTTGCTCCAGTCCTCCGATTTGTCGAGGTCTCTCTGAATCCTAGTCCTACCCTCCAGTGTATCTACTACTCCCCCCAGCTTGGTGTCATCCACAGACTTGCCAAAGGTGTGCTGTATGCCATCTTCCTGGTCGATGAAGACATTGAACAAAACCAGCCTCAGGAATGATCCCTGGGCACTGCACTTGATACTGGCTGCCAACTAGACATCGAGCCATTGAGCCTGATGCTCCAGCCAGTTTTCTGTCCACTTTGCAGTCCATTCATCCAGCCCATACTTCCTTAGCTTGCCTGCAAGAATGTTGTGGGAAACGGTATCAAAAGCCTTGCTAAAAATCAAGGTACAGCACATCCAGCTGTCTCCCCATATCCACAGAGTCAGTCACCTTGACAAAGAAGGCAATCAGGTTGGTCAGACATGACTTGCCCCTGGTGAATCCACGCTGACTGTTCCTAATCACCTTCGCCAAGTGCTTAGAAATGGATTCCTTGAGGACCTGGTGAGACTGACTGGTCTGTAGTTCCCTGGGTCCTCCTTTTTTCCCTTTCTTAAATATGGGCACCATGTTTGCCCTTTTCCAATCATCCAGGACCTCTCCTGATCACCATGAGTTTTCAAAGATGATGGCCAATGGCTGTACAATCTCATCAGCCAACTCCCTTAGCACCTTTGGGTGCATCCCATCTGGCCACATCCAACTTTTCTAAATAGTTCCCAACCTGTTCCTTCACCGCTGTTGGCTGCTCAGCTCCTCCCCACACTGTGCTGCCCAGTGCGGTGGTCTAGGAGCTGACCTTGCCTGTGAAGACTGAGGCAAAAAAGGCATTAAGCACTTCAGACTTTTCTGCATCCTCTGTCACTAGGTTGTCTCCCCCATTCAGTAAGGGACCCACACGTTCTCTCAGGGCTTATTCAAGTTCCAGGGACAAGCTGCATGTGTAAAGGGTTATACCGCTTCCAGGATTTGACTGGGATCCATCAAAACGGATTCAAATGTGGTATCTGTTTGTAGCCTGAGGCAGCAAGCAGGTGTTGCATTTGAGAGGTTTGATCATTCCTACTTCATAGGTACTGAAAGTGGGACAATGGTACATCTGCAGGATCCCAGAACAAAAGGCTTTCTGCTGGGAGAAAGGCAACCCCTATTTTTTTTAGGCAAAGATAAAATAGAGAGAGGCGCCGTTGAGAATAGCAACACTTGGTTTGATTTCTCTTCCAGTTCCCAGAGTTTGACGATCTCTACTGCAAGTATTGCTTTGTCTACGGTCACGACTGGGTGCCCACCACGGTAAGCGCATTTACTGAGGTTTTCATGTCTGGCTCCGATGGTTTCCTCAAACTGTCAGGAGGCTCAGGCCAAATTTCCTGGCTGCGTTCCTGTGCTGCGCTTCACAGTTTAGACCAGTGATTCTCAACCAGGGTGTTGTGGCTCCTTGGGGTGCCAAGAGTCATTTAAAGGTATAAGCACAGGCTCAGGCTTATTCCTGCCTGGCCATTCCCAGTCTCTCTGCAAGGAAGTAAGCACTGTAATAAGTAAATTAGTCTTCAAAAGGGGAAGCCACACAATTCACAGTAAATTATGGTGGGGTGTCTTGAGTCTAATGAGGGATGCCTTGAGTGGATAAAGGTCGAGAACCACTGGTTTAATCACATGGGGGTTGTTAGAAATCCAGCGTTCAGCAGAAACCTTTTCTTTTGTGTGTTTGTACCGTACCTTGTACAGAGAGGTTCTGGTCCGTGATGAGATTGAGGATGCTACTGCAATTTGGCTATAATGCAAATTGCTCCGTAAGTACAAAGAGGGTGATTTTTCTTCCAGTATTTAGAATCCTGATATTTAGTTAAATTGCCTTGGGAAGAGAGTGCTCTAGTTGATGAAGCACATCAAAGTTAATGTGTCTTGAATGTTAATCTTTGATTGACATTCGATCTTCTTGTTTCACTTTCCTGTGTCTGTTATTCTTTTGCTTAGAAACTGAGCTTAATTATTCTTTCTGACTTTAAAGAGGAAGAGAAAAGTTTTGTTAATATTCATATGGTACTTTGAATAATAATGCCACATATACCCTGTGTACTATTAGTGGTTTAATTATACCAATCTTTTTGTTGTGGCTCAGATATTCAAAGTACTTCATGCTAGGTCCAATCAAAGCTTTTCATAAATGTCAATACAATTTTGTGGCTTAGATTCACACTCAGGGTGAATGGGGGCCAGCTTTTGCAGTGGGGATTTCTAATTGTAGATCAGTTGGCGCACAGAGCACTATCTTGCATTTTGAGCAAGCAAGCAAGCTGTACCACATATAGGGACTCATTGAAAATTTGGCCTGGGGTCTATCTGAAACCCAGGCAAAGCCATTTCCCTGCCCTCACCTCCCAAATACATATCTGCATTTCATTCTCTAACTTGCCTTCAAGAGGAGGTTGGATGGACATCTGTCTGGGGTCACCTGAGCCCAGCACTCTTTCCTGTCTATGCAGGGGGTTGGACTCAATGATCTATTGAGGTTCATTCCAACCCTAACATCTATGAATCTATGCCCTAATATTTGTGTCTTGCATTTGTACAATATGTAACGTATAATGCTCTTGCTCTAGGGTTTGGAAGAGGGAATATCTCAGATCACCTCTAAAAGTGGAGACGCACAGCAAACCCTTGTGTGGAATTTTCCGATTGACATCACCTTTAAAAGTACCAACCCCTATGGCTGTAAGTAAACTTCAGGGAAGATCTGAAGGGGTTGGACTCAATGATCTGTTGAGGTCCCTTCCAACCCTAGCATCTAGGAATCTGTGGCTGCTTGCAGTTGCTTGGTACCAGATTCACAAAGGACTTAGGCCACCAAGTGCCCTCTAACTCCCAATCTGCAGGCCTAAGTCCAACACTGCAGGCCTCAAAACCCCCTTTTAGGTGCCACCTAACCCTGGGAGTGCCATAAGATCTGCTTCTAGGCATACTCCATACATCAGTTTTGACAGGGCTGAGCAACCGTTGCCTAAAACTACCAAGCCCTGCCCTTCTATCTCTTTGGAGACCCAGTCTGTCTGGCACAGTGGGCATTTGTAAAGTAAGTTTGGCAGGACCAGGTCTACATGGGAACAGCTGCCACTGCTTTTTCTTTCCTAATAGCTTAATGATTAGACAATTCATCCCAAATGTGGGAGTCGTGCCATTCAGTCGGTGAAGGATCTGAAGCAGATCTCTCACTTTTCAGAAGAGCAGACTCTAACCACTAGGCTATCAGCTATTGGGAGGGGAGGAGAAAGTTGCCGTAAGTCTTCCTGTAGAAGCTGTTCGACTTCTCATGTAATAAGTAAAAATTCCATTGGAGAAGGCATAAATAGGAGGAATGAGCAGGGACTCCCTAGACTAGTGGGTATGGCACTTTCCTACGGGGGGATGACAACCCGGGATCTAGTCTCTGGTAATGAGAAGCACTGTATTGCTAAGTTCCTTTGCAAAACTAGTTCTTGGTGTGCACTAACTGTGACTCTGGAAGTCAGGTTGAATGCTTCGGACTGGTCTCCAGAATAAGTGCTGGAATGCCCCCCAAGTAAAGAAACATGCACAGTTCTGCCTGTCATCTTTTGCCTTTGTAAGCAAAAGGAGCATGTACCTTGTGTTAGGCTGAATCCAGTTAAACTTTTGTTCTTTATGATACTTTTAGGCAGCTCGTTTTTTGGTCTGCTTTTGAAGTTTCTTTTGGAGTTAAATTAGTGTGAGCTTCACTTAGCCTTTCCTGGCAATTAAGCCAGTAGACTCTGTGTATTCTGTCAGGTACCGTATTTCTTTTAAGGACTTTCATCACCTTTTCTTAATGAGTACATTTCTTTGAAACTGGTAAAGTTTGTACTATATTTACTTTTTCGATAATACAGCCAGCACTCTCTTAAAGTGGTCTTTGCCTGCCTATACCCACTGGCTGTTAATTCCCCCATACAGCTAATTAACTAATACGGTTGACTCCTTTGGCCTGCAGTTCTTAATTGCTAGCAGGCACTGTTAAATAGCAACGAGCTATTAGAATATGAATTTAAGTCATAAGAAGACCAAATCCGTCCACTTTCCTACCCTGACTCCTTTAAGTTAACTTATTGTTGATTTTTAGGGCCTCAAATAGTATTAAGTGTTTACGGACCTGACATCTTTGGAAATGATGTTGTCCGTGGTTATGGAGCTGTTCATGTTCCCTTCACGCCAGGAAGGTGAGTTTAATGATTGATTGTTCTTTTGGTTTCAACTGTTCCTTACCGAAGAGGATTTGATTCCATCTCTGTTGTTCTTATTTTTTAACATAAATTGTGGCTTCAGGACTCCAAAATGCCCTAATACTGCCTTGTAACTTCCCTGTAACATAGGAGTGCAATACATTGCTTGGTAGTAGCTTGCAGTCACCAAAACTGAAAGTGTGTCTATACTCTACTGCAGGTTGGGGTAGAGATAACCAGGTTGGCTCTAAGCAAGGTAGCGTGGAAGCAGTTTTGTTGCAGTAGTACATATGTCCTGGGGCCCACCTTCTGCTCAAAAGTCTTTGCTCTTGTGACTAGACTACTTTTCATACCTGGGCTAGCAGTGTGATGCTACAGTTAGCAGAGCAAACAATACGCTGGCATGCATCAACCCGTGCATCTCAAGCAAAACTAAGGAAGTTATTCTCCTGCTCTACTCGGCTTTGGTGAGGCCTCAGCTGCAGTACTGCATCCAGTTCTAGGCGCCAAACATCAAGAAGGATGTGGAGAAGATTGTGAGAGTCCAGAAAAGAGCCATTCATATGATCAGAGGCCTGAAGAGCAAGCCAGAGGAGGAAAGGCTGACAGATATGGGACTGTTCAGTTTGGAAGAGAGAAGCCTTCAGGAGGATTTGGTGGCAGCTTGCAAATGTATCAGGAATGAGCATCAGGGGCTAGGCAAACAGCTATTTTCCAAAGTGCCCCAAGGGAAAACCAGGAGCAATGGTTATAAACACCTAGGAGAAGGTTTCAGATTGGATATAAGGAGAAATTTCTTCATTGTTCATGTGACCAGACTCTGAAATAGACTCCCAGCAGGGTTGGTGTGGGCTTGCAGGGGTTATTTGACCCTACCAGTCTTTCCTGCTCAGAGCAGGGGGGCTGAACCCAGTGATCTCACAAGGTCCCTTCCAGCCCTAAATTACTGTGAATCCCCATTCTAACTTGCAGCATGGACATACTCTTAGCCTTGAGGCTTTGAATTTAGCATAGGTTCTAATTTTGGACTTGTTTCCACAGGGAAGTCAATGTGCAGTAAGCTACAGATTGTATTTAGAGCACTGTGTTGCCTTGAGTGTGGACACAAATGACTGAAAGTGAAGTAAGCTATTTCACCCTTTGTGTGCAGTATATATATCTACAAAGGGTAATAGCGTGACGTGCACCCTCTAGCTTTGCATGTGCTACCTTCCCATTGTAGAGAAGCCCTACAATGGGATGTGTAAAGGTAGGGCAGCTGAAGACTGAATTTTCACTGCGAGTTGTTCAATGCTTTCATCTGTCTTTAGGGAATTGCACCTGCTGGAAGCTGCTCCTGTAATGCAGGCTTCTCCATGTAAATAAACTCTTTTGTGTTCATGAACTACAGGTCCCTCATGCACTTTATTTTTAAAGTCATATTTGAACTTTTGTTACCACAATAAATATAGACGTACTAGACGTTGATATAAGAGCGTTTCAGAAATAACTTCTGTGTCTTTGTCACTTCTCTTTAGGCACGAACGAACAATTGCTATGTTTGTTCCAGAATCGACATCAAAGCTGCAGAAATTCACAAGGTAATAATTAAAGGTGATATTAGTCCCATGGGTAAAGACTTTGATAGTGTCGCTCACTCCTCATGTGCATAAGGTTTGGGTAAGGGTAAGCATGGCGTCCTGATTTTCATGGACACACGTGTGGTAACTAGCTGAAATTGTGACTTTCTCTCTCCAGATGCTTCCTTAACATTTTACATTGTCAGTCTTCTTAAAGTAATATTGTGTAATTTCATCTTTTTGTAGCCCAAGTAATTGGAAGAGTACTTGCTATATTCCTGTCGATAGGGAGGGATAACTGCTCAAAAATTAGCCACTAAATGATTATCAAAGACAAAGTGCCACATATTCCCTTCCACTCCTTAAAGCTCCTAAAAATAGAGAATAGCATTTGCAGCGATGGCATCTTTGCAAATAAACTGAAATAACTTCATTTGCAGAACTGAAGGAAGCACATTAATGTCTTTATTGCATAGATTTGCACAAGTATTGCACTTATTTTTCTTCATGTAGTTCAGCAACATCTGTTGCAGGGACCAGTGCAGAATGAAAATGATCATTATGAAGACACAGAATATTAAGTACGGCATAAAAAGTTTTAAAAATATATTTGAATCGTTTCACCAGGGAACATTTTCATATTTTGAGTATGAAGGTGTGACTATATTGCTTATTATCAGTTCATTTTTCTTGAATAGCAACAATTTCTTTTTTGACACTTAATTTTTTGTTAAGGAAGTAAGTCTTCTCCCTATCTTCTTTTAGCATTCATTATCTTATACCATGATGGAGCATAAAGTCAGAACTGCTGGGGAATTTGCTCTTCCTTGGAACATTTCTAGAGGAAGGGACACCCTTTTAAATTAATAGGAACTACTTTACTGATTTGGATGCACAGAAATCCCAGACTACTGCACCAAGCCACACAGTTTGGCAAGAAGGTGATCAGCCCTCAGTGGTGGAAAAACAGGTTAGGGACTATTTAGCGAAGCTGGACGCATACAAGTCCATGGGGCCTGATGAGATGCACCCGAGGGTGCTGAGGGAATTGGCTGATGTGATTGCAGAGCCACTGGCTATCATCTTTGAAAACTCTGGCAACTGGAGGCAATCCCGGACAACTGGAAAGGGCAAACATAGCGCCCATCTTGAAGAAAGGGAAGGACGAGGATCCAGGGAAATACAGACCAGTCAGCCTCACCTCAGTCCCCAGAAAAATCATGGAGCAGGTCCTCAAAGAAACCATTTCTAAGCACTTGGAGAAGGTGATTAGGAAAAGTCCCAGTATTCCCTCTCTCATATACATACTCAACTGAATAGCCATGAAATGTATGTCAAAAGATATTTGTCAGAAGGCAGGAAGTTTAAAACTGAATATTGGAAATTGTCCCACAGTTGCTGAAGCTTTAATATGAATTGATTCATAGTGAAAGCTGTAGAGGTAAGACGAGGAAAATTGAGGGTATGATGCAAACCTTAAAAAGTAATGTTTTAGCTCCCATCAGTTTGGGTTACAACCTTCTGTTGTTTAAACGGGTCCCATTTTAATGTAACAGCTTGCTTCAGAAATAACTTCTGAGGTGCATTGTATTGCACAGGGTATAGGGCTGGACAGGACCTCTGGGTCACCGAGTCCAGACTGCAGGCAGCTCTGCTATATAACGTCATTCGTATATTTATTAAGCTGTATCTCAAAACCAGTTGCCGGGGTATTTTGTTTGGTTGTTTTGCCCCCACTACTTATATCAGATGGTCGGTTCCAGGATCTCACTCCTCTGCTAGTTAGAAACCTTCTTCCAGTTTTTAAATTTATTTCTGACCAATTCGTACCCATTTGTTCTTATGCCAACACTGTCCTCTAGTTTAATTAAAATGGAAGCTTTTCAGGGCAACAAACAAGTCTTTCTGTATGGTTATACTCTTCCCCGCACAACACGTTTCCCCCACATCGTCAGTGAAGACTTTGCCTATTATGCCAGTACAACAGTAAGAGCTTTCCCAGCTCTGTGACTCTGTTCAGCCTCTGATCTTTTTTGACACTTTTTTTCCGGGTCTCTGAAATCTTTCCTGCAAATTGATCCGTCCTGTGTCTCATGTGGGTACGGAGGTCAGCAGGATCAGGGTCATAATCAGCAGTTTGGTTTTTTAATGATGTTTGTTTTTTTAAATGAGGTTAAGACGACTGAAAAAAAAATCGTTCACAGATATAGCAGTAAGTGGTGAAAGAGTGCGTGAAATTTTTGATCATTATTAAACCTGATTTTAAATCATTAGTAAATGATTTTTTTTAAAGGTGCAAGCTGTATCGCATTGCTTCTCTGAAGCTTTTCCATTTACAATCCTAATCTGCTTGTCATTTATATAATCTTTTGTATAGCGGCATCAGGGACAAACCATATTCACTTAATATCCATTGATCTCTGTGCTGCCCTCCCTCCCCCCTGTAATGTGTCAGGTGATATTCTGATAACAATAAACTGAGCACCGGATGTGGGGGGACAAATTGTATTGTCCTCTGACTGGTTGATTCCGAATCTGTGCTGATGACTAACTGTGAGAGATGGAAAACACAGATTGAAACGAGCCAGAGGTGGTCAAAACGTTGCCACCACTTTTGAGAAGGGTGCCAGAAACCATTTGAGCCCCAGACACTGCTATCCTTGTTATAATTGTTACCTGTTCCAATGAACACAGATTCACTGTTACATATTACAGGCCAGTTTTCATTGTTAAACTGGCTCCTTGCAACTCTCGTTAAGATTAAGTACAGCTCTTCCAGACAGTCCATTGGGCAATAAGGTCAGGCAATAATGTTTCTAAGGTCAGTAGTCCAGTTGCTTCCTGTTATAGATTCATAGATATTAGGGTCGGAAGGGACCTCAGTAGGTCGTCGAGGGCAACCCCCTGCCCTGGGCAGGAAAGAGCGCTGGGGTCAGGCACTCCCAGCCAGGTGGTTGTGCAGTCTCCTCTTGAAGACCCCCAGGGTAGGGGAGAGCACCACACGCCTTGGAGCCCGTTCCAGATTCTGGCCACCCACACCGTGAAGAAGTTCTTCCTAATGTCCAACCTAAATCTGCTCTCCGCCAGTTTGTGGCCCTTGTTCCTAGTTACTCCAGGGGGAGTAACTAGGAAATAAAGCATCTCCTGTTCCCTGCTGCCCTCCCCTGATGAATTTATAAGCAGCCACAAGCTCACCTTCTCTTGCAAAGGCTGAAGAGATCCAGGTCCCTCAGTCTCTCCTCGTAGGGCCTTGCCTGCAGGCTTCGAACCATACGAGCGGCCTCCTCTGGACCCTCTTGAGATTCTCCACATCCCTTTTGAAGTGTGGCATCCAAAACTGGACACAGTACTCCAACTGTGGCCTGACCGGTGCCACACAGAGGGGAAGCATCACCTCCCCAGACCTGTTCAGCACACATCTGCTAATGCACGATAAAGTGCGGTGAGCCTTGTCGATCACTTCATCACATTGACAACTCATGTTCATTTTGGAATCAACTATGACTCCAAGATCCCTTTCTGCTGCTGTCTTTGCATGGGTGAAGCATACTGGCAGAGGATCAGCTGGCTTTCCTTAGCAAAGAGTCCATCATTCGCACTCCAAAAATCATTGCTTCTCTCAAGGAAATGACCATGTCTAAATACCAGAAGTGTCCAATCCATATGAAAGTCAGTTGGGCATGTCTACATGTGTAGTTACACGTGCCTAAACTTAATGCGCCTTTAAGGTACATTAAGGCAATTTAGGTGCACATCTACATGTAGACAAGCTAACGTGCATTAAGGCACATTAAATTTAGGCTGGCATAGCTAAGTCACATTAGCTCACATGTAGCTATGCTAATGTGCATTAATCATCTACAGGTGGGCTAATGGGATTTAGGTATGCCAGCCTAAATTGGTAATTGCTTTAAATAGGTAGCAAATTTAGGCAGAGTTAACCTAAAATCACCATTTTTAAGGTGCATAAAGGGCATACACATATGGACACATGCCCTTAATGTGCCATAAAAATGGCAATTTTAGGCTAATCCCACTTAAAAGGGCCCAATGATGCCTTGAAAGCAAGTCAGAGAGTCCCAGAGCTTTTGTCTGTTTGGTGTCCAAGAGCCCAGAGGTAGTTTTGCTTGATATTACATCCAGCAAGAGGAGCTGAAACAATTACAAAATAGGACGGAAACACCTGGTGGAACGATCAGGCATATTTGTTGAAATGGTTAAGGAGCTTGGTAGTGAGCAACAAGGAAATAAGAGACAAAATGGCTTTGTAGAAGTAGGAATAGAGATAGGTAAGTAGGTGTGCATGCATGTATATACGCATGTGCTGGAGGGTCCTTCCGTAGGCTTCAAGCTTAGCCTCCATATACTTCGATAAATGCATTGAAGCAGTATAATCAGGGTAGCACAGTCGCTTCTTGTCTTTCCCAACAGAAAATTTCTGGCACTGAACTATATAAACTGTACTGCATCAAATACACATGCTAAATACAGACAAACAGGCATGATTTCCTACAGTCTTTACTTCTTGAGAGAATTTTTTTTTAACCTTTTTATGGCACCGTCAGTATAACTTTTTTACAAGTACATCATGACACAGCTGGGCAAATATACAATAGCTCATACATAGGGTTTAACAGATCAAGGCTGAGTAGAGCCAGGAGCATTTCCTACCAGTAAATGGTTCAGCATTTCTGCCGTTGTAGTTCAGTCAAAATAGAAATAGCATTACCTGGTACAATCCCCACCCCCCCAATTATTGAATGGCAGTCAGATGCAAGCCCCGCTTTACCTGGGCTGTACAAAGAAGCTCCAAAAAAACCTTAGCAGTTCCTAGCTATAGCACGCACCTTTAGGACCTAACTGTGATCTCCCAGCTCATCCTGCTCCCAGGTCATCCCGATTAGCAGCTTCTGACTCTACAAGTAGGCTCATTTCCGTGACGCTGCTCCCAAAGGTCCTACTCAGTGGGCAAGTCCACACGTCGCCTTACAACGGCCTACACGTGATCACCTGCTACGTCACTGCAGCGGCGCGCACCCCTCTTATAGCGCGCCACTACGGCAACGTAGCAGGCAAATCTACGCCTGTGCCGCCCGCATGGCACGGTACGGCCCACTACTGCGCCATGTTAGCTCTTCAAAAAGGAAATGCTGAAACGCAGCAATGTGCAGCACCCAGTGGCTCTAATCCAGCGCTGACTTACATCAGGAAACAGTGTGGTCAATCCGTTTATAGCTTTCTTTTCTCTTTTTTCCCAGCTGGCTCACAGGAAGGCGTCCAGAGTTCACCGACCCAAGGGTGGTCGCCCAGGGAGAAGGACGCGAAGGTAAACGGTCGGGAGTTTCAGTCCCTGCTTCCTGTGTGCCAGTCTGAAGTTGTTTGCCAAAACTTCACGAGTGAATTGCCCGTGCTGAGCACAGCTCCGTGCAGGTATTCTGGGGGGAATGTATGGCTCTTCAGTGCGCGCTGCTGGCTAACCTGGTGTCCTCCTATTTCCAGTGACCAGGGTGCGTTCCCAAGGCTTTGTGACCATTTCCTTCAACGTCGTGACTAAAGACATGAAGAAGTTAGGTTATGATGTAAGCCCGAGTGACATGCAGAATCCTTCCCTAATGTCTGTGACCGAGGGGATTCATAAATATTAAACGAGACAGGAGCTTTCCCAAGGCACAAACGCGAGCGACTGCCCACGCTGACTTCTGTTCTTCCGCTGGAATTGAATGACTTCCTGTTCTTAGAAAGTTTTGCCTGGTGGAGCTCTACTTTCCATATAAGCTCCAGCCGGTTTGGCCTCTACGATATTATATTGCATGTATGTATTATATTGTATTGTATGTACAAAACGCAGTGCGACGTGTTAAGCAGACAGGGTTTATGAAAACGTGTATGAATCCTAATGCTGTTGGATTAGTAAATGGTTACCATTTTAAGATACTGTAACCAGTTTCAAGACACACGGTGCATAACAAAACACTTTTTGTAAAATAATCTTTTGTACATTTTTATTTACTTACAGAATTGCGTGTTGTTACATTGTTAAATGTTTTCCTCATACTCAGAACACTAGCATGAACCTGAAGCCATTTACTAATGCTTTTATAATACTTGTGTGAAATCCAAATTGAAATACCTTCAAAAGAAAGGGAGTCTGAGAACGTGTAATGAAACAGTCATGTTCTTTCCTCTGCCTCAGCAGCGTTTCTTGTCTGTGCTGCTATTGCAGGTTTCCATTATAATCCCATTTCAGTGCTTTAGAAGTTGCCTGTGACTAAGATGTTGAATAAACTGTAAAAGTAAATCCTCCCAAAATTATCAGCAAGAGCAATTTGGCTTTTGCTTTTAAAACAAGTACTGGGCACACACACACATTGCTTTCCCATTTCCAGATTTTTCCCCCCCCAGTCAAGCTTAAAGCAAACCCTGCGTGGTTCATTTTAGAAAACAAATAGTTCCCCGAGAGTGTTGTGTTCAGCGTGTCCTTGCTGCAGGCTCTTCAATCTCATCTATGTGCAGCGAGGGTGAGGATCTGGGAAAAGGCAAATACAGTCCAAGCACACAGGATATGGGCACAGCCACAAGCAGCGAGCAGTCCTCTACCCCAAAGGGCATTGGCTGTCGCAGGGGTAGCGGTCAGGCCGCATCTCTCTCCCCACGTGTCCATTTGGAGTCTGCGTTCTGTCCACTTGTGCCAAAGACATTTCTCCCGCCAGCCCAGCTCTGCAAAGCAATAACTCTCGGCTGATGGCCCTGGGCCTCTGCTGATGCATCGCCTGCAATACCTCACATTCCTGCCTGGGCATGATCAACAGACAGAAGAGGGGCTTTGACGGAGGTGTATTCGTTTCCCCTGGAATTACACCGTGGCTTTCTGTAATTGGCCAGCACAGTAAAGAGAATAATCCAACCTCACTGAATTTGACAAGCAGGCTTTTCTCCACTCCTTAATTCTCTCCCTGAGGCTGCACAGTCTTGTTCCAACTCATCACAGTGACTGCTCCCCAGTCTCAGGGCTCTGCCGTACAAGGGTGCTGAAAATGACCTTCGTTTTGCAGAGCTTCTCTTGATGCCTTCTCCTGAAGCATTTCAGTGAGTCCTGTTATAAGCCAGGACCAGTGATCTCTGCCTTTGGACTGAAAAAACCAAGTATAAATATTTCTCTTTGTGTCCACTGCGCTGCTTTTTCTGTCTCGGGGAAATGTGTTAATCCAAGATCATCTTGTACCCTTTGTAGCTGAGGAGTATGTGTTAAATCCACTGTGAGACAATTTAGTCAGTTTGAGCGTAAAGTCAGGACACGCAAATTTGCAAAGTTTGGTCTCGAAAGCTAGAAGACCAGATTTAACATGAGCCCTGTCCGTATGGAAATCACAGCGACATAAAAAAAAACCCAGCACAAACGAAAAGTACCAGGCATTCGGAGTACTTATTATGCAAAGAGCACTGCTTGTAGTTCCTCGTGCTATGGAGCAGTCCATGTGAACACTTTATTTGGAAATATAAAGCTAATATAAAGCATCTTGGAATTTTTGTCTGTTCCCTAGTATGTTTTGTATGGCCAATGAATGGTTTTATAAGTGCATTCTCCATAAATGACTTTTTCATACATTAATTCTTGGTCTGTATCTTCCTTTTCATCTGCTCTGTACGATTTAATGAATGTGTTCTTCCTGGTGCTTTGGCTACCATACTGCCCCTTCTCTGTGACTAATTAGTTCAGGCACCAACTACTCTTCCTTTCATCCCAGCCAACAGGAGAGGGATTTTTTCTCCTGTTGTAAAGAATAATTGGTAGATATTTGGTTACAGTGGTAATAATGGCTGTACCACTACCGAAGTAGACGAGCTCTGACGTACTTAAAAAGCAGAGTCAAATAACGTAAAACAGCTCAGATGCAACATGCTGGAGATTTTTACTCGTCTGGGATAACTTAACCTCAGTTCAAATGAGAGCAAAACAGCATGACGGTTATTCCGTGCACAAAAATCTACAAAACTAAGATTGAAACCTAAACTTTACTCTCGCAGCCATGCAGCGATTTTATGCAGCAATAGCTTTCATTGTGTGGTGCTGATACACAAGCCCGCTCTAGCACAGTAGCGTGGTGTTGGCTGTTTGTGCATTCACTGGTTCTTCCTCCGTCTTTTCTGTTCTTCAGGGTGCCTCCATTTTCAGGACATAAGGGCGCTTTCCCCATGTGGCTCCACGGACCCTATATAAATGGGATGTGACTGAATGACGTAACTCTCAATGCTGGCAGCGCTCAGGCATTAGGAGCTCTAAACAGGAATAGATTTAATCTTTATTCCACAGACATTTAAAAGAAAAGAGCTGCAAATACCTTGGAGACAAAGCATGTGGATCCATAGGTTCATAGTAAGGGGCTGGAAGGGACCTCGCAAGATCATCGGGTACCGTAGGTGACAGGGGGTTGACCTGGCCCCATTTTTGCCCGTTATCTGGGTCCCTTTTGCCTACCAGGGACTCTGGGCATCCTGGGTGGAGTGTTTAAGATGGTCCCACTTCCTCTGGGTTGCTCGTTGTGCATGTCCGTATTTCAGTCATCTCCCAGCGCTGTCTAGCACGGTTCACCTATTACACCACACCGCGGGTGCTTCTCGTGCTAGGTAAGCAGCAAACACCAGTGCCGTTCTTGGAGGATTTGCCAGCAGGCTGTCGCTGTCACGCCTTCATCTGCCACGAAGGGTCACTGTTGAGGTACGTAATCAGCACATCCTTTTTCCAGGGAAGGGCTTGCTCTTGCCTCCACATGAACGGAAAGCAAGTTCAGCTGTGTATGCCCACGGCAGACCTAACGCAAGAGTCCCCTGCCTTCTTAGGCAGTTGTCTATCAAAAAAAAATCTCCGTACAGCCATATTCCCTTGCAAAATGGGAGCGAACCTACGTCCTGATAATGCGGCGAGGAGAGGACCACGCTGTGACACCCAGCAGGGAGGAGGGTGACAGATCAAGTCCTAGAAACCAAATCCTCAATAACGACGGTAGTGGTAGCTTCTGAGAAACCTCGCTGCTCTCAGGTTTGCAGCTACTGCAAACTTACTGCCATTGAAAGGATTCATATTATATACAGCCCTAGTTTAGAAGCCCTCTGACATGCTTTCCTGCTCTGCACGCCCCTGGGACCTGTAACAAGCCCCCTGGCTTCATTTATTGGATAGCTTTCCCTTTTCCCACAAACCTTTTCCTAGCCACTCCTGCCACAAGGCTTCCTGTGTGGCTCAACCGTGGCAATAACCCCAAGCTTCCATTTTATTATAGGGAAATCTCTTCCAGCCAGCCAGATTGCTGACCTTAATCCGAATGCTTGAGCCCATCCAAAACCGTGACATTTATAACACCTATGTCGTCACCAACGAAGGGAGCAGCATCAGAAGAACACATTCTCCTTAAACTGAATGATTAGGTTTCCGTTCACAAAAAAATACCACCAGAATGATGGAAATCAGAGGCAAATAAGGGCCCTATCGACATTTAGATCTCTTCCCGGGCAGCAGCCTTCCTGGCAACAAACCCATGCACGCTCAGTCGAATCAAGTGCTAGTGGCAGAAGTTCAGGCGATGGATGGGGCTTCCACCACGTTCCTTATTAAAATCTCCCACCATCTCAAAGCTCCTCGCTGGTAGGAACTCTTCAGCCTAAGCAGTTCTTAAATTCACCCTCGTACCCCTAGCTGTGTCCCGCGTGAGCCAGTCACCGCCATACTTCTCCCCCCAAAAAAGGCCTACAACCTTGCAGTGTGCTCTCTGCAGCTTGATCGCTGTTTTGCTGAGCTTAAGCCCGGTTGCTTTAAGGAACTGAGACAGTGAGATAGCTGCCTGTATTGCGAGAGTACGTCAAGCTCAGCGAGGTCTCCTGATGTGGCCCCGAATTTAGTTTCACGGAGGGACTGACTTTCCCGGCGGGGCGTCTCTTGCCTCTCCTGGCCGGGCGCCCGGGGCAAATGGCCTTGACCAGTTTTCTTTGGAAAGTGTCACTCAGCACAATGTAGATGAACGGGTTGATGCAGCTGCTTGCATAACCGAGGCTGATGGCGACGTTGTAGGCATAGAGAAAGGCAGTGGTGGGCTGGGTGACTTCGAGATGAACCAGCTGCAGTATATAATAGGGTGCCCAGCAGACAAAAAACGCAGAGCAGATGGTCACCGCGATCCGCATGATTTTCTTAGTCCTGGCCCTGAAGTTCCTCTGGGGCAGTGGTAACACCACACGTGAAATGTGCTTCTGTATCTTCAGGTACACGATACAGATGACCAAGAGAGGAATGATAAACGCCAGGAAGAACTGATACAGCGTGTACCAGTAGATATCCACCGAGAGGTTGGGCAAGATGATGCCGCACCCTGCTCTGCTGCCTGGCAGGGCAATGGGCTGGCTGTACATGAACACTGGCACGCTGGTCAGCAGGGACAGGAGATACAGCAGGAAGATCACCACCGCAGCCGTGCAGGGCGTACGCATGTAGGCAGAGCGGATGGGGCGCACCGTGGCCAGGTAGCGGTCGATGGACATGGCCGTGAGGATGTAAGTACTAGCAAACTGGCTATTGGCATCTAAGGCTGTGATGATGGTGCACATGGTAGCCCCGAAAAGCCAGACGCCGTTCCCAAGGAGCTGGTGGATGAGGAAGGGCATTCCCAGCAGGAAGAGGAGATCAGTGATGGAGAGGCTCACAATGAAGACATCTGCTGTGTTACGGTTCCTCTTGGGCTTTCTGGTGATGGTGTAGATCACGATGCAGTTCCCTACAGTGCCCACGAGGCAAACGATGCCAAAAACGATGGGAAGGACGACACTGCTGCGCTCTTCCATCTCGCCGGTGCCTGCGGAAGCAAAGAACGACGTGATGGTAAGCCGAGTCACCCGGACACGAGCCTCTTGAGGCAGAGGAGGAAGGAGCTCGAGCCGTTCCTCTGCAGCACTGCTTCTCGCCCACCCTTAATTAATCAAGAACAAAGCTCGACTTCCACCTGAGAAATCAAACCCACAGTCATGCTGGAAAACCTTTAATTAACCCGCTACTCATTTTTGCAGCGCTGTCTCCAGGCCCCGGCCCGGAAGCAGATGCGCGAGGTATTCTTCACGTCTGTTACTTTCTACCCTACGTTTAAGACCTGCAAGAGCAATCAGGCAGCGCTCTCAGTTGCTCCTGCATGGAATAAGGGAAGAAGTTGTGATGATCCTCTGACTACTGCTGTGGTACGAACAGGGAGAGCCGCCTGGCCGGCAAAACCATGCGTGCACACGAGCGATGACACCCTAATGCTGCCTAGGAAAATTTCTCGGAGGCTGAGGATAGCTGCTCTCCCAAGGGTGTCATCTGCCAGGCCATCCCCGCACAGAGCCAGCCCTTAATCTTTCTTCTCAGCCGGTAGTCGGCAGCCTCAGCCGTTGGGTTTCCACCCGTCCCCCCGCAGCGTACGAGCTGGGGCTGAGCTGATGCACAGCCAGCCTCCTGCACGCTTGCAAGACCCTGAGTAAGGGGCTAATTGGACGCTCCAGTGGAAAGTCAGCCTTGAAAGGTGAACTGCTGCGGAAAGCCGAAAGTTCAGATTAATAAAAATAAAATAGGCTTGTTCTGGCAGACGCCGCTTGTATCACGCTTTGTACAAACAGGAGGACTATTTGCACTACTTCTGGCGCGTGTCCCCACGGGTGTCCAAAGGGCTGCTCTGGCTGCTGTCAGAAAGAGCGACCCTGACTTTGATGGGAGGAGAGCTGGGCCCTGAGCCTGGGCTCTGTTAGCTCTCTCTGATGATCATCTGCAGCAACAGCGCGATGATCCGGCTAATACTTTTTACAGCGTTCGCATTTAAGCAGCCAGCTGGGATGCACCATTGCCTTCAAACCGATTCAAGACCAGCACAAAAGAAACGTATCTGTTTCTCCTTTTCAGGAGCAGGATACGATTGTCAAATATTCCTTTTTTTTTTTTTTAAAAAAAACACAGAAGAAAAAGGAAATGACGGTTTCCTTAAGTAAAACATTCTTCCTTTCACATGGCCTCCTTAATTGGGCAAACGAGTGCCGTGCAACGCATGAGAAAGGGAAGCCCAGCAAAAGAAATGAAGAAACTCAGAGTCGCTGCCGAACTACGGGCGAGGGGGTTTTAAGAAGCAGGACAGCCTGAGCTAAGGAGTTAGGGCTTTTCTGGCTGCTAATTTACACGGCGTGCTTGAAACGAGCGTTCAGAGGGACACGAATCAAGGTGTTGGCGCTGGGCAGACCCTCGCGGCCACGGCTCGACTGACGCGCGACGGGCCGCGGGCACATCACGTCCTTTTGTGCCGGCAGAGGGTTGCAACTGCGACGTGGGAGAGGCAAACTTTGGGCACCGGCGATTCACAGACTCTCCCCCTGCAGTCAGGTAACGGAGAGGCCCACCATGCCCTGCGAGCCGCCGCATAAAAGGCCAGGTCTAAACCCATCGACGTCCGTGCGGATGCAGCAGCGGTTTGGGCTCCAGGGGACAACCCCGACGCTGCAAGCCTCGCAGGAAGCCCGGCAAGTGGGAGGGCAGCTCGTGTGTCCCGCAACGCGGGGATTTTTCCCAGCGGGTTTCCATGCCCCCCGGGGCTTTCCAAAGCAAACCCTGACCCCCGCTTCCCAACACTGTCGGCCGCCATCCGGAAGCGTGCCATTAACTTAGTGGTTGTGCCCAAGCTGAAACAAGGACTGAGCCTGGAACAATGACGGGAAATCAACTGGCAGATCATTAGCAGCAGCACTTGTGCTTTCGAGCTGCGTTTTGACCATTAGCTGCCTGGCAGAGCTAATGCGTGTGTTCATACCTTTTTATTAAAGTGCGGTTAAAAGACGGAGAACGTTAACCCTTTATGCGCGGCACGCTAGAGACAGCACGGCGAACGCCTGCTCCGCGTCCCGCACGTGGGTAGCCTCGCGGCCTGCCCGTCCGCCCCGACGCGGGGAACGCGAGGCCCTGGGGGAATGAAGGGACACTTTGTTCAATCAGGCGCTGGACGCTGCCACTGAGCACCCAAAAACCGAAGGACCCCAGATTTGGGGCTGGTTTTGAACGTTGTGACCTGAACGACCTGCCTAAGATCACCCTGCAAGTAGGAGGCACAAAAGAGCTCGCGCATCCTGCTCTCTCATCCAGACAGAGAGAGGCGGTCGGTCCGGGCCTCGTGTGCCAGACCCGAGCGCTGTCCCCATTCACGACCTGCTCTCAGCACTTCAGACTCGAGGATCCCTTTGCTAGGCAGTGGGGACAACGCTTCAGTTTTAAAGACTAGCTGCATTGCCTTTACATCGTGCGCGCGGTACCCCCTTGGCCCTGGAGAGCCCTCCTGCAGGGGAGGAAGAGGCTTAATTTGCTGAAGCAGTCGATGCAAGGCTGCGGGGCGCGGCTCGCCGTCTCCCTCGCGGACCCACAGTCGGTTCGTCGCTCCCAGACAGGGCTGGGAGAGCAGAGCCGACGGTCTCTAACTCCTCTGGCCTGCGTTTGTTGGTAGATCCGGCTGCCCCCGGCTGCTGATTTGCATCATTCATCCCCAGCTCAGGGAGGGGAACAGCATGGCTCACCCGGCACACGCAGCCCCGTTTTAAGAGAGCTGTGAAGCCAGCGGGATTCTCCGTCTGTACGCCGGCCCCAAGCCAGCGGGTGGGCAGCCCCCCCGTATCTCTGGGTCAGGGGCTCTGCAGGGACTCGCCCCTGGCTGCGGCGATCACGAGGGACTGTGAATGCAGGCAGGGACTCCTCAAAGATGAAAGCAAATCCTATCAATTTTCTCGGCCCCTCCCCGCCCGACCTCGGTGGAGCTCGGGCCTGGCAGCATTGCTGCGGGAAACATGCACGCACGGAGCCTGTGCGATGGGTGTTTTCATCGTCGGCCCGCTCGGCAAACCTCGCGTTCCGTACCTGCGGCAGGGCATGCTCGGGGTGGCCGCCCGCTGCTTGCAATACAGTTTTTTGCCCTGCTAAGGTAATGATGTCGCTGTTGCAGAGCAGAATAATTTCAGGGCCCGGTTACGTACGAGCAGAATCGTTTGCACCAGTGCTATCACCGGTGGCCCAGGAAAGCAGCGTGAAGCGGGACGCCCTGCGCGCTGCGTCGGAGGAGCAATCCCCAGCTACGCGCCCCCCACCAAACACGCTCGGTCTTGCCCTGGCAGCATTGCACGTACCATCCGCCTTCAAATCGCTGATCCACTGCTTTAATGACTCCCGGGGGGCCGGGATGAGCCCTGGATAGACTGTTTCCCACCAAAGCCCCTTCCCCTCCCAGCCGAACCTCAGTGCTGTTGTGAGACCTCAGCGGTCCGCGCAGGACTGACGTCAGCCGGAAGCAGGCCAAGATTTCACCTCTTCAGCTACGTGGGTGCTAAACCATTAGTCCAAAGCCCCCTGAAGTTATCAGCAAATCCCTTGATGACTTTAATGAGCCCTGACTCAGGCCACGGAGGGAAAAGCTGCACTTATTGGGCTACACAGACTCAGTGACCAGTACTCCTAGGGCATCGTTCAGAGCATCCTCCGGGCAGCTCTAGAGGTGGCTCTAAAACACGGTGGCAAGCTCAGGGTGGGAGTAACAAGGCTGAGGGGCTTTGCGGTGGGGAACCAGGTGCTAGCCCTTACCCCAGACCTGACATGATGCCAGGAAAAGCTACCTGGGCTGCAGCTGCTCGAGCTCCCCGGCGCTCGAAGGGCTGAGAGCTCGATGCACCAGGGAGCACGGGCACCGCAGCGCTCTCTGCCAGCCCCTCTTGCGCTCCCCAAGACAGCTTCAAAGGAGCCACCTCAGGGACCCGGTCCAGCCCGGCTGCAGCAGCCCAGCCCTCCGCGCAAGCCGCAAAACCTTCCCGCGACACCGGGCAAGTGCTTGGGCAGTTAACGCCAAGCCAAACCCTGCGCTCTCGGGGCTCAAGCCGGCTTCAAAACGCCTAGCCCACATCGCAGGCAAGCATCTGCAGTGCAGACATGCCTAGCAGGGGGTGCTGGGCAGCCCCTTGCAGCCAGAAACGCTCCCCCGGAGGCAGACCTCTATGCTATCCCTCCCTTCCCAGGCCTGGCCAGAGACCCCCACACTTTTCCTCACCCACCTGGGATGTGGGAGACCTGGGATCACGGCTTCTGTCTGCGTGAGAGACTTGTCCCCCGCTCCTAGCCCCTCCATCCTTGGGGCTGCCGCGCGGCAGCTGCTGCACTTCGTGGGAAGCGATGAACTCGCCCTTGGGCCCCGCTGTAACAGAAGTAAAGTGAAGGAGCAGCACGCTAGCCGAGAGCCTGCCCCGGCACCCCACACGGCGTCTGGGGAAGGGACCGGGAAGAGAAAGAAGCAGAGAGCGGAAGGGAGACACGTTACCGTCGCGGGGCTCGTTCAGGCCCCCCGCCAGCTTGCTGCGACACGGCTCTGGGGCTCGGTCAGCTCCATGGGGCATGCAGCAGCTGCCGTGGCTCAGTTACCGGAGCATCCAATGCAGGAAAAGCAACTTTCCAAAAACCCAGCGGTGCGAACAGGAGCTCTGCGCACTGCTGCAACCGGGTGCTCGGCCTTTCTCCTGCAGCTCAGTGAGCTGCTTTGGGCCTACCAATGGCCCTAAACATCTTCCCCGGTGATTATAATGTGCTATTCTGCAGCATAGCAAAGATAGTTGTGCACGGCAGAGCTCACAAAATGCTCAGAGGGAGAAGGACTGCCTGGGAAACCAAAAGTCACAACAAACTCATTGCACCGCAGTCTCTCGCATGCAGGTCTCTCTGCACAAAGCGATGCTTTCATTTAAAAAAAATAGGAATAACCAAAACGACTTGTCACGCAATAGTCAGGAAGTATTTGGTATGGAGCAGGCTGCAGGGTGGGGAGCAGCATCGGTGTGTGCGTGGGGCGCAGGTCATACATCATGTGTAGTGCCAGGAATTGCACGGGCCATGTCGTGCTGAACGCTAATCGCAGGCTGTGGTGCAGCGGGTGGCAAGTACGGTATGTCCCGGGTCTCATGGGTGATGACACAGGATGCATGTCGTGGTTTGCAGGGATGATGACATGGGATGCGTGTCCTGGTTCTCATGGGTAATGAGTGACACAGGATGCATGCCGCGGGTCTCATGGGTGATGACATGGGATGTGTGTCATGGTTCTTGCAAGTGGTGACAGGATGTATGTCACCATTCTCACGGGTGGTGAAATGGGATACAGGTCACGGTTCTCGCAGGTGATGACACAGGATGCACACCGCCGTTCTCCTGGGTAGTGGCATGGGACGCATGTTGCAGTCCTCCAGGGTACTGACACAGGGTGCATGTCGCAGGTCTCACGGGTGATGACACAGGATGCATGTTGCCGTTCTCATGGGTGACGATGCGATGTATGTCATGGTTCACAGGGGTGATGTGGGACGTACGTCACGCTCAGCAACAGGCATAAGACACACCAAGACAGGGTCAAGCAGCTCGCAGGCCCGGCGCCGCGCGGGAGACGCCCTCGCGAACAGCAGACTGGAAGTCCTCACCTGCTGAGAAAAGAAAGAAACGAGCAGCACCTGCAAAGCCGGCCTGGCAGCCCCTGGTGCCGCTCCCCCCCTGCCCGGTGCGTCCGGCTGCTGAGCGGAGCCGCTCGCAGGGCTCGGCCGCGCCGCGAGGAGCACGGGCGGCCCGTAACGAGCAAGACCAGCTAGAGCGACGCGAGCACCAGACTACAGCCTTCCCTGCTAGGCTGGAGGCAGCCGGGCTCGCCCCCGGTAACGCGCTTCGCCTCGAAGCACGAGTCGCTCCTCAGAGAGCGGCGAGGGACTGACACGCCGTGCACAGTCGTCACCGCTCTCGCCTGCCGCAGCCGCGCGTCGAGCCACGGGTGGGAGCGACACCCTGCTCCCGAAGGCGGTGCGTTGGTGCAGCCGGAGCGAGGGGCACCGCCTTCCCCCGGCGCCCGTGCCCCCGTGCAGGCACTTCGCAGTGGCGGGATGGTGGAGAGGCAGCCCCTGCCAGGGAGGGGCCCACGTGAATGAGGACAGCACGAATGTAGACCGCTCGGGGGGGCACCCCATGTGCCACGAATTAGCCCTGCGCTTTCTCCGAGTCCTGCCACGATCCCTTCCCTAGGCTCTGCTTTCTGCTCCCTGCCTGACGCGCCGCTCTGCTTTCTGCTCCCTGCCCTGTGCCCCCTGCCGCAGGACGTGGCCAGACGGCTCAGACGCCGCGCTGCAGGCGAGGCCCCACCCCAACACACCGGCCCTGGGGAGCATTTCTGAATCCACTGGGCAGGGCCCAGAGCCTGCGGCGCACGCAGCGGGATGCGGGCATCGCTGTACCCGGCTGCCCAGACTGGGGTTCACCGGCATCAGGGTAAAAGAGGGATGCAACGTACCCCTGGGAGGAAGGGAGCCCTCTGAGCAGCTGTTTTCCAAACCCTGAGGCTGTAGGGCTCCCCGAGCAGAGCCGTGCCAGGCTCGCCGGGCAAAGCTGTTCCCCAGCCCCTGCTCTGATGCCAGAGGGTCTAAAGAAGACTCTCCCTCGGCCTGAAGAAGGGGGTTTGTGCCTGAAAGCTTGCAAAGAACACTTTTTCCAACTACTTAACTGGTCTAATAAAAGACATCACATTTACCCCAGTGCAGGTTCGGCAGCAAGGGTGCCAACAGCTGGATTCTCAGGCTGGGCTACGCACGGCGTGTTGCGGGGCAGAGGCCCGGCTGTTTGGGGTGTCCCAAGCACTGCATGACCCTCTGGCCCTTCTCTAGGGAGCCGTAAGTTTAAACTTTCCAGCTTCCCACTCTGCAACCAGCCTGCATGGCTGCCACTGAGCCGGACGCCACGTGCCAGGGGAATAGCACCTGGCCCAGGCCCCTAGCTTGGCTGGGAGCCTCCTCGAGGCACCACTGGAGCCTCGAGGGCCAGGCTGGCCTTGCCCGAGTCAGGCGTGGCGCCCAGCTCTCAATTGCACGGTCGAGGCCCGAGGACGCGGCACAGGGACGCGGCAGCCCCCTTTTGAAAGCAGCTAGCGAAGCGGCCCAGCTGAGGCAGGGCAGGGGTCACGAGAGCGAACGCCCACGTGCTCGCTTGGCATCTGGGGCTTCGCTGAGCCCCGCCGTGTGTCAGCTCGCTCAGAGCCGCGCCACGTGGCAGCAAGGGCCCCAGATGCATCTTTGCCCCCGCACCCTCCAGCCTGGATGCCGGGAGCCCGGAGCGCCCCCAGCGAGAGGCTGTTCACGGGGGCACAGAGCCGCGCAGCTTGGCCCAAGGCATGAGGTGTGGGTGCAGGTTTTAGGGGGTCATTTCAGGGCTGACCTAGGCAGCGTTCCCAATGAGGCCCAGGTGGGTTTGTCCCTGCCCAGGGGCAGGTGAAAACCAGCAAAGCCATCAGGGTTTAACCTCCCCCTCCCCCTTCACCCCCAAACGAGCCCCAGGAGAAGTGCCTGAAGCACTCGGGAGAGCCCCCGGAAATGGGGAGTGCAGGTCACAGGGAACACGAACACGAGACGGGCGCCTTGCCCTTCGCTCCTGCAAGCCCCCGTGGCAGCCGCTGTCTCCGCTCCATTGCGATCCAGGAGCTAGGGAAGAAACCTGCCTCCCACCCTGTTGCTGACTGATGCAGGGGCACATCACACAGGAAAGCCATGTGCGATGCCGCCACGACGGGCGATGCGCCCGCGATGAAACAAACCCGAAACCAGGCCACGAGCGGAGCACAGGGCGTTCCCCTGCATGGGGGGAAATGCAGCTTGGGATGGCAGGGGAGCCACATCAATAGAAACCAGGCAGGTGCTCCAAACGCAGTAGTAGTTAGCACATGCTAGCACCGTGCGGCCACAAAGGAAACAGGAGCCCGGGCGTGCAAGGTGCTGCACACTTCTATAGTGAGATCAGCCCTGCCCCAAACTCTGACAGGCCAAGCAAAGAGTCAGTGCAGGGAAGGCCCAGCAAGAAGCGACTTGCCCAAGGTCCTACAGCAGGTCAGTGGCAGAGCCCAGGGACAGTCACCAATGCACATCTGGCACGTACGGAGCCCAGGACGCCTCTGGCACCAGAAACCCAAGCCTGCCTGCACTCAGCGTCCTTCTATTGAAAGCCTTTCTTTCACGACGGAGCCTGCAGGACCAGAGGATTTCATCCCCCCCGGCCCTCCCTCGACCTGCCGGGCGGATGCCAGACATCAGCAGTCTGCGTGCGAGCCATGCAGCGGCTGCCCCCCCCGGCACTCGTGTGCGCGCCCTGGAGACCCGCCGCCACGCTAGCGCCTCCGCTATTGCCATGACTACTGAGTCCCGGAGGCACAGAGGTAATCAAGCTGGGCGCAGGTAGATACTCGGAGCACGTGGAGACCAGCGCCGGAGCTGGCTGAGAGCCCAGCAACGTGCGGCCACCGCGGCACCGGCAGCACAGCGCGCCGGGCCCAGTCGACGAATAAGTGACGGAGCATCTTATCAGCACGATTAGAGAGGAGCCGGGGATGCGGGCCAGACCCGCGGGGCAGTTCAGGAGAGAGACCCCCCTCGGCCAAGTCAGCTGCAGGCCAGAGCCGCCGGAGCAGAGCATCCCCCCACCCACGACGCCTCCACGGGCAGCGCGGAGCCGAGGATGCTGCTGGGCTGTATGCCGTGCAAACCCACCGCTATATGGGCCCCTTGCAGGGTGACCCCCAGCCCTGCTCCCCTGAGCCGGCTAGCGTGCCCCGGTGCCCCCTCTCCCCGTAGCCACCCCCTAAACAATGGCCTCCCCCTAAGAGGGCTCTTCATCCTATTAAAGGCTGCTCATCCCTAGCAACCCTGTTGCTATGGCAAAGAGGATACGGAGGGGCTGCGTGCTGCTCTCCATGCAACCAGCGCCGGGGGCTGCCACGGCGATAAGCAGGCACGGGAGGAGACGGGGATCGGGGCCGTGCCCCCAGTCCAGCCCCATGCTGGAGGAGCTGGGGGGCGACTGGCAGAGCCCTGGGCTGCAAGGGGAGCACGGTGCCATGCGGCAGGTGTGCCCGGCGCTGGGCTGGTGATGTGCATGGCTCCTTGCTTTCCCCTGCACCCTGCCCCTCTCCGGCCACCCTCCCAGGCCTGCTCCCACGATCAAACCCCGCCAGCCCTCCCGGCCCAGCTCTTTGGCAAGCAACCGGCTCCCCTGGGCAGCAACGGTGCTTGCCTCCTGCTAGGTCACCCCAGATGAGGGCTTCCTTGCTCCCTCCGCAGCCTCTGCTCAGCTCCAGCCAGTCCTGGGACTGCCTGGGGTCACCGCTCTCAGCGCAGCCCACAGGACCGGCATCCGGCCCCTCGCCACAAGCAATAACATTTGTTCGTCTGGCAGATGCTAGATGAGCTCTGGGGCACAAAGTGCTTTCCTCTGGGCTGGGAGAGGAGCAGAGGCAGCTTGGGCTAAGCACCAGCTCCTCGCAGGTGCCAGCATCCCTTGGGGACGCAGCCCACTGGCCTGACCGTACACACCGGGGGCTCTGCCCTGTGCCAGCCCCAGCCCGGGATGGATGGTTTGTGCCACAGTATGAACCTCCCTGATAGGACTTTAATAACAGGGGCAGCAGGGACACTTCTCCACGGTGGCCTCATTCCTCTTCCTGCGCCAGCCGTGTTCTCACCTGCCTCGTCTGTCCTAGCTGCTGTCATAGAAAAGCTCCATTAGCAATGACAGGCGCAAGTTAGGACTTCCAGGGGCTCGAGACTGATGATTTCCCCCAGGCTGAGGGTGCCAGATCGCAGATCTCCTGCCAGATCGCAGCTCTTAGTGGGATTCAGCACTGAATCGAGACCAAGCTACTTCCCCCGGGTGCAAAGTGGGGGGAAGTTGCACTCCTCTCCCCCTCAACTCCCTTCTTCATGCAGTCAAGGAGAGCAGTCTCCTGCCCCTCTCCAGGCAGCATTCATAGCGAGGGCCCGCGAAACAGTCGGTGAGACGGGAGCAGCAAGACAGAGACAGGACGGGAGGTAAAAATGCCATGCCGCTTGCAGCAAGTGGAAGGGGTAGCTCTACCCCCGGCACACACTGCATTCCCCCACCCTCCTTTGATAGGCTGATACATCTTAAAAGCAACAACCCCAAAGAAAATCAGCCGGGCTTTCGGGTCACCCAGCAATTTGCAACCCTCCAGAGGATGTCGCCGGCACCCCAGATCTTCTCCAAGCCTCCTCCAGAGCCTTCCCGATTGTCCTGCTAATTCTCATCTTCCGTGACTCGAACGCAGCTGAGAAATGAAATGAGCCTTTCGGCTTGGACATCTCCAAAGGGCAAGCGAGGGAATGCCCGAGACGCCTCCCCTCCTTCGTGAGCCCGCGCTCACGGCACGTGTGATCATTGGATTGACTCTGGGTCATCGCCAACCGACTGGCCTGGAGGTTTAGCACCGCGATTCTCTCGTGGGCCGAGTCCAGACGCTAGGGGGAGGCAGCTGCCTCCAGAAAATAAACCGGGACCCCTTGCATGGCAAGAGGCTGCAGGGCCTTAAACATTCAGAGCCAAGCCAACCAGAAGTGAATAAGCTCGACCTGGGTTTGCTTCTTTCCCAGCCCCGAGGAAGGCAGCCCTGCCCCAAAGCTGATCTTACACCTATACCGTTGCTCCCATAAAATCACATGACCAACAAAAACCCTTAACTGACACCAGAACCGGCTGTTTATCACCCAAAAAAGGGGCTTGCTTTGCAAACGTGCTGAGGGACAGCGATTGCCTTCAGTCAATGGGAGCTGAAAGCAAAGCGACTTGCTTCGCCGCCTCTTTAGAGAGAAGACCTTTCGAAGCGCCAGCAAGGTGGATCCCGGGAGAGCCAGTGCCCTGTCCTGCACGTCAGGTCTCCAGGGTGTAGCCGTAGTGGTCTAGAGGTAAAAGGAATCAGAACTGGTGGCAGAGGTGAAATCTTTTATTAAACCGCCTGGATTTTTGCAAGAAAGAATTTTTTTTGCAAAAATCCAGTTGGTCTAATAAAAGATACCACCTCTACCATGAGTCCTGATTCCTGGTCTGCCATTGCTTTCCTACCTGAGCCTCCCCAGGACAGGGTCTGAAACGAAATTCAAGTGTCATGGGGTCAGGAAGGGCTTTTGTGGGTTTGTTAGAAAAGTTTGTATAGTCTCTTGTCCTTTAGGTTTCTAGAGGGGAGATTTTCAAAACCGCCTAGCTTTAGGTTCCTATTTTTAAGCACCTATCCAGGCCAAGCTATTTAAGTCTGCAAATTAACCCAGGGGAAGGTTCAGCACAAAATTATCTGATGAAATAAGGTTTTGTGGGGGGGTTTTGTGGGGGTGAGGGGAGGCTTTAAAGAACAATCAACTTTTCCTTCACTTGCTTTTCTGGTTAAAAATCCTTTTGCCTCTTTGCTTCCAGCTGGGATCGCCTCTGGTTTATTCCCAGCCAAATCCATTTTAAAGAACACGACAGTTGTCCCACTAAGTGCATTTAGCCTGCAAAAGCCAGACAAAAAAATGACCCGCAGAAACTTCAGCTTCACAGAGTCACAGGAGCAACTAATCCAATCCAACCCCCGCAGCGGTTCTTGACTGGAGGCACCCCTGGAAAATGCCAGCTCTTCGTTTGCACTTGCACAGCTTTTGACACTGCGGATTCCTACTCGACATCTCCGGGTTTATTTTGTGAATCGTGTTTGTGCCCCTCACCGTGCTAAACTTGCGAGGGACGCCACAGCGCTCATTAAAGGATCTCAAGGCAACCTAGTTAACAAGCACAGACGAGGAGGGTGGGAAGAGACCTCGGGAGGTCGCATCCAGTCCAACCCCTGCTCCAAGTAGGACCAGCCCCAACTACATCATCCCAGCCAAGGCTTTGTCTAGCCGGGTCTTCAAAACCTCCAAGGATGGAGATCCCACCACCTCTCTAGGCAGCCTGCTCCAGTGTTTCACCACCCTCCTAGTGAGAAAGTTTTTCCTAAACTTCCCTTGCTGCAACCTGAGCCCATTGCTCCTTCTGTCATCTGCCCCCACTGAGACCAGCCCAGCTCCATCCCCTTTGCAGCCCCCCTGCAGGGAGTTGGAGGATGCTATTCAATCCCCCTTAGACCCATGCCTGCTCTTAAAACCTCTCATGAAAGACTCGCCAGCAGCAGCAGCCCGCCCAGCCCCGCGCACAGATCTGGGAGCGCATGCCCCCCATGCCCCCCCGGGGCGCGTGCAATGGCGGGAACCGCTCCCCCTCTCCCCCCATGCCTCGCTGATGAGCAGCTCAAGCACCTGCCCCAGCCCCACTCCCTCCTTTACCACTGGGGCCTCAATGTGCCCCCCCGCCCCTTCCCTCCCGCCTGGTAACAGTAACACTAAAAACAAGGGAAAAAATATAACGAGCTGAAACCCCAAGACGGAAGGAGTATGCTCGTTTAAAAAGGTTGAAAACCCCTGCTGTAATGCATGATCTGGGTCCTTTTGATCCTATTTGGTATGCACAGAGCAACGCTTTTCCTGCAGCCGTACTGCATCATGTAAGCAAATTCTCTCCCTTCTCACTGCTCGGGAAGATCTGTAGTTTGTAGAGCCACCTTCTGACCACAAACCAGGTAAGGTCTGAAATGGGTGAAGCTAGACCAGCCAGTTTCTCACACGATTGCTCCTCCCTCCAAGTCAAACCTGCTTTTTTCACACCACCTGATGGCAGGTGCACCATTGCCATACTTTGAACACCCTGCAGTTTCAATGCTTGAACTGGCCAGGACAAATCCAGTATCCTCCTATTACAAAGGCACCCAGAGACTAAAGGCCTCGTCTGCAGCAGAGCAGAAGTCTCCCACGTTGCAAGTGAGCGCCCTAACCAACCCGCGACCGTCCTTGCTGACCACGGCCAGGAAGCGCTGGCGTTGCTCCTAGCAGGGCCTCAGACCCCTCTCCGGAGTAAGCTCAGTTTTTCAAGAGTCCTCAACTTCTGCAGCTCCCGTCTATGCTAAAAATAATGCAAAGTTACCGTTGCGCCAACACAGCTCCGAAGCTGCAGACCCCAGAATGAAGTAGAGGCAGGGCCACCCTCCACTGCAGCTACGGCATCCTGTCTGAACACAGCTGCTCCCTCATCCGATTACAAGCCCTGTTCAGGTTACGAGCATTAATTAACCAGCTGTAACCAGGATGCACAGCTAGGTAAAAGCCTTGACCTGACCAAGATGCTCCCTGGTGATGAACACAGCTAGCTTTCCACCTTCTCCGCCAAGCTTTCCACGTGCAACTGGATTCCTCGGCTCGGTTCACTATCCGGGCACCGATTGCTACCAGCCGAGTCAAGTTCTGTGGAGCAGCACCGTTATCAAGGCCATGATGTGAACCAGCGATGGCTGAAAGCCAACGGCTCCCAGTCTTCTGGCCCCGAGGGCCAGATGGGCAGTGGGGGGTGGGTCTACAAACCCAATCCTGCGCCCACCTACCCAATCCAGCTGTGCACTGGCCTGATGTGGCCGGCGTATTGGATCCAACCATGCCCTGGCATAATCTGGCATGCAGGGCCACATTCTCTGACCCACAGGTTCAGAAATGTGGCAGTGAAGGAACAGCGATTCACACTGCCATCGCTCTCCTGCTGCCAAATTGCAGGGATCTCTGCAAGCCAAATGACATGGCTTCACAGGTCGGATCTGGCCTGGGGGCCAAGGGTTGAGCACCCCATCCTAGGCAGGCGCCTGGAGACATCACAGTGGCTCCATGCCGCGTCTCCACAACATTGGAGATAACATCCTGACAACTCATGATTCTCCTCCATAGATGGGACCAAAATCCTCTGCGGGCACCACTCTCCCCTGAAGCCAGGGCAGATCCTTAGTTGCTTGAGACAGAAAGGCAAAAGCAACATCACAAATTGTCCCTTCATTAAGTGAGAAGAGTTGATTTGGATAAAAATAATTATCCTGTAATCTTTAAGAGTCTTTAAGGGACGGCAGCTTATGCCACGAAAGAGGCGGCGTCGCAAACCCGTTACTAGAGCAGTGAAGGGGAAGACCCAGGCTTGCATTCATTACAGCCTGCCGGCTGAGGCTTTCTGTACAGTCTCGGGCCATCTCTTCTGCAGTGGGAGGCTCACCTCAGAGCTGCTTCCCACATTCCCGTGCCAGTGACTTTAGAGGAAAAAAGCTACTGTCACACAATGATCATCACTGCAGTTGTAGTTGTCCAGACAAGCCACGAAGGAACTGGAGAACGGCACGGCTTTTACACTCCTCTTCCCAGACGCGAACCGTCCTGTATGCACATTTCCAATCTCCCTATCAGTTTACAACGTACCACTGTGACCTTTGCAAACTATTCTGTTGGGTGACTGCCAATCCCCTGATTGATCACTGGAGGCTGGCAATTAATGGGTAATTGGCAGGGAATTTTAAAACACCAAAGGGAATGGGGACGGGGTATTTACATTCATTGAAATTCCAAGTCCCAGCAATTAGTGCTGGCAATCGATTGAGAGCCAGGCCTCCAGAGCCGGGACGGTAAGAACCACCTATGACACAGGGTGGTTAAGTTATCTAGCATCTCTGGGGCTGAAATCAACCCGCTATGTTTATCAAATCAAGGGATTTCCCTGCATTCAAAGATGTGAAGGAAAGAGATTATCTGAAAGGTTTAGAGCAGGAAGCTACACATCAATATAAACAATAAACAATAAACAGAAATGGAGAAATATAAATGGAGCTGATTTGCTGCTTTAAAATGCAGATTGCAAATCACTGCAAAAGTCTCCTATTGCATTAGCTCAGGGGGCCAACCTACAGCATGTGACACAAGCAGCACAGGCAACCTCTACATGCAGGACACAGAAGATTGGGAAGGATGCAGGCAGCCCTGTGGCAACCAGGGCAAGAAACAGAGAGCAGAGCAGCAAATCAGGCAGGGAGCAAAGAGGAGGAAACAAAGTGGAGCAGCAGATTGGGCAGGGGAGCACAGCGCAGGAAAGCTGGGCAGAGGAAGGGGATTGGAGGTTAAATCGGGGAGCGCTAACTTGTGGCACACCTGCCCAAAGGGTTTCAGGGGTGGTGGTTGTAGCCGTGTCGGTCTAAGAAATTAGGCAGACGAGGTTCTTTGAGTAAATCCAAACTCTTTTATTAGATCGACTAAAATAGTTGGGAAAATTCTTCTTTGCAAGCTCTTACTCCATTAGCCCGTGCTGGCCAAAGCCATTTCCCCGAGTTCAGTAGATATCTACATACAATTAATACACCGGAGGCAGCGACACACTGGCTCCGAATCTAAAATTAAGGACAACAACAAAAGGGAATTGAAGTGCTCAGAAGGAACGACAAGATTTAACGCTTTGCTTACTAAAGACTCCTTGAGCTCCATCATATTCTCCCATTGCCATCACAACACTTTGCGGGGGCAGATCTAATCCCGTTTTACAAATGAGGGAAAGAAAGCATGGAGCAAAAGCAACTTGCAGACGGACGCAGAGAAGACCGGTGACGGACACGGATGAAACTGCCCGTCCAGCGCCTTCTGCATTCAATCCGGTGGCCCCTAGGAGAGCCTTTGTCTCACAACAAAGAGCAATAAAGCTCCTTTCTTCTTTACAACTGCCACATTTCCGAGGCCATCTTAAGCAAAATGCAAAGACAGGAAAGAGTCTGAGCTGCATTCCTAGGGCCCGGCACGTGATGAGAAACCAAGAGAAGGAAACAGCAACAAAAAAAGTCTCAGGAGGGGAAAATTGGCCAGAGGTAGGATTATGAATAGGCACAGAAGACTCGCTCTGCACAGAAGCAGAAGGTATGTGACAAAATGTTCAGTTGTAAGAGAACAAGAAGCACCAAAACCAAAGGATATCTGGACCACCATCCTGGGGAGCAGATGGTTTTCTTCACTGGTTCACGTCAGGCGCAGAGAGAGAAGCAAAATGATTCACCAAGAGGTGACCAGAAGCAGCCACATCCTCCAGGGAAAGGGAAGTGTCGACAGCGATGGATTTGCTAAGTGCTCATGTCTACGGGCACAAGCCACTGCGGCTTCCAATGGCCCAATAACCCACAAGATGCTGCAATGGGGAACGATGTTTCTCTTCCCACCCCAGCATCTTTCCAAGAAGCCGTTTGCCAAGCTCCGCCCCAGCAGTTTTTGACATTAGCAGATTAGGTATTTGATTACTGATCGGTCCAATTAGCAGCAAACAGCGACTACAGGAAGCGTGGAGTATTTCCCAAGAAGGAGCTCTTGAAATAACCTGATAACCAAGTACACTTCAATTCAGACCATCCAGAATTAGAAACTGAAATCACTACCCGACTGGAGGCAAGCTCATTGCTAAGAGATCTGCTAGGCCACTTGAATTAAGGTCACCGGCAGGACAATGCCGACACAGCAAACAGGCCGAGTGCAGCAAGATTGCAGAAATGGGGGCCGGGGTCTCAAAGTGAATTGCAGAGCTTTTGATAATCTCTGACAAGCAGCAGCTTCCCATCTTCAAAAAATCTCCCTTGGCTGCTTGCCCGTTCCCTCCGTGCAACCTTGAAGATGCTGCACAGACTCGTGTTCTCACCTTTATCTATATTTATTCTAGTCTAACATCTTTGAAACCAGACATTGTATCATCCTGTTTAGTCACACATGCTGCATATACAGTCCAGGCATGGGAATATTTGGGAAATGGGTGTGAGCTCATAACACCACCCTAAGCACTGATGCTTAACGAGGACATTTCTAGGCTTAGTATCCACTCGGGTTTGCCAGTCTGAATTTTCCTTCAGACCGATGTCCAACCAACCCAGCACGCTGCCCGTTTCCAAAAACGCAGGGCCGTGCATGCCTGGGCCAGTCTTCCAGAGCAGCCAGCGCCGCCAGCGCCCGTTTTCAGGGAAGGGTCACCTTCAGACCCTTCTGAGAAAGATCCACATAGTCCCCTTAAGGGAAAAACTCCAGAATAACCTTGGACAGGGGGAAACAGCGCGTGTGCATGTGTCACGTCTCAAAACGTTCCCCCAGGCCCTACATCTGTGATAACAGGTGACCCTAAGCCAGGGTTTCCCCACACTTAGTTCAGGCCTCTTACGATCAAGTATCCCAGCCTGTTCTGACGTGACGGTTCAATTCCCCATCTGAAAACACTCCTGAAAAGACCGTTCAGGCAGGTGGACCTGGCAAGTACATCATTTTTACTGCATTGCTCAGGATGTGACCACATCTGAATTAACTGATTATTTCTAAAACAAAAAAACAAATGGGATCACTTTTCATAGTGTTTCTTTGTTCAGCCCAACAACTCCACGGCAAGTCAAACTCACGGTGGGAGAAGCTAAGATTTAGCTGGGAACCTGGGTTTTTACTGAGCGTTTTAAACGCCTGATCCAACCGCCTGGTTTCTATCAAGCACTGGATTGGCCCCGAAAATGACTGTACTTAAATGAGATATGAAGATGCTACACTTTGAATTCAGACAAGACGACAACTCGGGAATATAAGCAATACAATTTTTAATTCTGACCAGTCACCTACAAACCCCTTGTCTTTCCACTGTTCTGATGGCATTATTAAATATCATGTTTGTGACATAGCTAGGGAAAAAAATGACACAGAGATACAGAACATTATGATACAATAGTACAAATGATAAATTATTTATACAGTAAATAATGTCAATAGTCAGCACAAATTCATAAAAAGCAGCCTGCTCCCAGAATTATGAAAACAGTTTGGTAAATATTTAAATTGTAACACTTGTAAAGGAAGCAAGGTTTTGTGAGATTCTGCTGTGAAAAATAAACCGTATATTTCTCCACAATTTGTGCAATATTAATACATACAGTACACATTAGAAACCGTAACAGCAAAAGGGAAGATGGACAACGATAGCTGTCTTAGCTATGGGACTTCAAAAAGACTGTAAACAGCACGACCCACCATGAATTCCCTTGCCTATCCCCTCACCACGTTTTAGTTTCTACATAGTATAAAATGAATAAATAACTGAGTTTATTTTTTGGGATTAAAATTATACCAAGATGCTTTTACAAAATAATTAACACTTTAATCTTTGGTCAATTTGACCAGTAAGGCTATTTTGGGATATTAACATTTTCAAACAAAAGCACTTTCTAAGTTTGGGGGAGGGGGGGGGTTAGGAGGTTTGGAGAAAGGTCGGATAAGTAGACATGCTCCATCCAAAAAAGGGGGGAAACTTTTTTCTGGAAACATATGAAACTAGGACTATTCGGTGGATTTACAAAATTCAGGACGTAACTGAAGCTTTGATCAACTGCGGACGGGACCAACCTTTCACTGCTGTTTACCTGGTGCCACGAGTGTGCGCGGCACTTTACAGGGGCAGACACGTCTATCTCTAGTCAAGAAGTAGGTATTTACCAAACCAGCTATTGGTTCCGATTTCCTCCCCCCACCATGCCTCAACGCCCACTTCAGGTTGGGGATCAAGGTGGTTAAAAGTCCTTGGCCTAGTGCTATGAAACACCACGAGGTGTGCCTATCGCTGTTCAGACACCAAGAACCTGGTCGTGGTTTATTGTGCGGTATGTGTAAAAAGTAGTACGGCTCTTACAAAAAGTGGCTTGGTCAAAGCAACAGTTTGCCATTCAGCAGTTTCATTAAACTAGGGTCCATACGCTCCCTACCAGACCAACAGTTAATGTCCTATCAATCCGTGACGATGGCTCGCTACTCTGAGCCGCAGATGTTTTAAGAAGGATTTTAATGTTTACTCTCTCCCATTTCTATCCTGCCTCCTAAAGGGAAAGCCAAAAAATAGGAAGATACCTAACGTTTCTTGGAGGTTGTGATTAAAACGATCAGCTGAACTGATAATGCCCCAGTTAAACTTTGCTCACACAAGCAGGTGACGGACTAAAATCTGGGGAAAATATCAAATGACCTCACTCTATTGCTAAGTAAATTAAATTCGAAATAACATGGCATGATTCTTGCCCTAGCTGATGAATCCAAAAGCACTTTTTGCCCCCCCATCTGCTTAATATCACAGCTTGCCGAGTTTCTCCTCCTAGCAAGAATCACGCCTTTCTGGTCTACACTGATCAACAGCTTCAGAAGAAACTCATTTTCCCTACACTGAAAGGCAACATGAATGATTTTTTTTTTTAAAGACATAATGGGTGTGGACAGTATTTTTCCCTCCTGAATGAAGCAGTAGCACATTCACATTCTGCATCAAACTGGGAAATCCAGTAGTAACAAGGAGGAGAGAACACGCTGCGGAGAAATGTCCACACGTTTTACATTCTGGACGGTAACAGAGCTACCCCGACCAACAGAGCTAGGATCTGTGATTGTACCCTAGATTGGATCGTCGCTCGGCCTCCCCTGCCCCTGCCAAAGACACGCAATCCAGCCCCTTCCACACCGAGCAGCCCGTGCTTTTCTGTGTGGCACACTGCTAGGGGCTGGCACGATCGACGCAGCGTACAGATGCCGCCACGCGGAGTCCTGGCATGGATCTGTTTGGGCGGTTTCATCATCTGGGAAAGGCCACCGAGATGCACCAGTTGGTTTGCAGAGATGCTCCAAAGCAGCGACATGCTTTGGGACACCCCCTGAAACGGGCCCTTCGTGTCTGCGGGCACCGCACGTGAAAGCAGGGCTTCGGCCAGGTTGCCACCTTAGAGAAGGCCAGCTGCACACGCCAGTCACGTTACCCGAAACCTGAGCATGGTTCAGTGCTGATGAGCCCGAGTTAGAGGGTATAGTTCGGCTTACAATGAACAGCTGTAAATGGAATCAGTCATGATTATGGAGTGCACCTTTAGTTAGAGCGAACTGGGTGATGAAATTAATAAGTCATGTTCCTAAGTCAGAATTTCAAACATTTCACAAAGTGTTACCAGGAAAACCAATAGCCTCGTTCATGATCTTCCTGAAGGCTAAAGGTCTGCCTGTTGCGGTAATCATCACGTAAGAAGTGAATCAAGGGAAAAAGCAATGTTAGTGTTTTTTTAAACGCAGTCTTAAAATCACATGATGCTCAAATTCTTTAAAAAAAGTAATTAGTCACGAGACGTCATTTGTAATTTCCGCTATGAATTCTTAATTCTGAAAGAAAAATATTTTAGTGTTAATCTTCCCTTTTAAATTCTTTTTACAGAACAAAACAACAACAAAAAAAAAAGCTAAAACCATAAATAAGAGGGCATTAAAACCATAACAGTGACATCTGCCAATATCTTAATTTTTCAGCCAGACCTGATAAGTCTATCAAAACTAGACAGTTAAATAAGAACCACATTATAAAAATTAGCCAAAAAAAAGACTAATTAGGTCATTCTGCAAACTCAAAATATGAAACGGTACTAAAAAACAAAAATATGTGCAAAAGTATACCAGAGTAACTGCATATAGCAAGGTTAAGCCTGAATTAGTTTTAAAGCTTGCCCCGGTGAAACTGAATTCAAAGTTGTCCCACTGTATTTCTTTTAACTCACATTGTAAGTCAAATAAAAACAAAATACACACAACAACTTCCAAATGAAGTCACTACTGGACAAGCACAGAGCAGACCACTCATTCAGCACGAGTGCAGCATGCCACTCACAGAAAGTTCCTTAAGAGTCCTTAGATAGTAGTGTACAAATTCAACACCGCATACAACAGCACACTGTGTACGTGACAACTCGAGAATTTGCTTCAGATCTTTTCCTCCGGAGACAAGCCGCCTTTCTGTCAACCCTTCGCGAAGAAAGCAGTGCGGTTTTGTGTTGCAATGTTTAATGCAGGGAAAAACCAGCCTCCTGGGCCCTCCAAATCTCTCCTAGGAATAAGGACTATGGGTGAACCAACAGTCTAGAACTGTGTATAGTTATGTGCAAAGACATTCACTAGCACTCAGAGTCTCGTGTCTATCGTACAGGCAGAGGAAATGGCAGGTGCATGTCATAGTAATTTTAGGATCCAGCACATCATCTGACATCTACAAAATAGCAAATGGAGTTTAAAATGGCAGGTTCTCCCTAGAAAGTGTATTGAAATGATTAACAAAGCAACAAAATGGGCATAACCTAACTTTGGTGAAAAGTCTGAACATTTCATGTAATGCTCAACAAGCCAAAGTAAAGTACCATCTGTAGCAAAGACTAGCATTAGATTAACTGGTAAGTAGAGACAACTCTTCAAAGATCACAACTGTAAACTGCAAATCTACTTCCAAGTCCCTTATACACCGTTCAGTCCACACAGGCTTTGTTCATTTTGCTCCAAAGACTTCACCTGGAAACATTTTGAAAAGAGAGTTTCTTTGATTGGGTCTTTATAGGAGGAAAGGGTTAGTTGTATTTGTGGGCTGGGATGCCGATGGAGGGATTCCTGTACTGTGAAGAGGCTGGGTCATTGATCCTGCAATGCTCATGTTCATCCCCTGGCCCATTCTCGTTAGTGATGCCACGGTGCCCATCGCCGGGAGAGGCGCTATTCCCACAGCCACGGGTGCCATGGAAGACAGAGGTATTGGCTCCATGCTTATTGCTGGCACAGCACTAAAAGAAGGGCTGGTTCCCATCACAGGGCTCGCTCTCATTTGATTCAGAGTGAGGGGCTGAGGCTGATTCACTTGGAAGGGGTTGACTGGAGGTGGTGCAGCAGCTGCTCCTAGTTTTTGAGAGAGAAAAAGAGAGGAAAAAAACTGCAGCTTCACAGAAGTCAAGGCACTGGGGAATGCCCTATCCATTTCAGGTAGGAAACATGTATCCTTAACATCCTGGTACTCCCCACGCCCAAAGCACTCCTATGGAAGAGTGCCTATATGGTACCACTCACGTATATCAAGCCATTACATTTTCCTGTTGCACAAGCCCCTTGACTTCAGAAGAGCTGCACCTGTTCCCAGTATTATCTGCCCCACTCTACACATGAAATGTCAACAGGATGCTAAGGGGCAGTTTCTGCTTTTTGCAAGAGATTCTGTACAAACAGGTCCCACAAGCTACAACGTGGAGCATGCCCGAACACGACATTCAACTGAACTTTGTTTTTTTTTTTTTTTTAAAAGGGCACTTAAAAATAACTTGCAGATATCCGCTATCCCTTTACTGCACCCGGCCTACTGCAAATGGGTGTATTTACTTCTGGACTGCAACCACCCGGCTCCAAAAAGCTGCCCGAGTGTTTGGCTTGGGGATCCGACAAGAATGCGTAATGTAAACACGTTGCTTTCCGAATGACAGTCAAGTCAGGGAAAAAAGCAAACGAGAACTTTCCCAGCCTTCAAGTTTTTGAAGCGCTGCCAGCAGTGCACATTCCTTACACCGTATATGTTCTTACTTCTTCAGATGGCCCAGTGACCCCTTGTAAACTTCTTGTAGTAACTGCGAATGACAGATATGCAGACTTCCTGTTGCTGAAAACTGCCAGGTGGCTCATAATTACTGTTCACGCTTAAGTTTTCCCAAACCTTCTTAGGCTCTTGCTGTTTTCCACTATTAGAAAACAATTACCAACCTTGGAATAGACTAAAAACTGGTCAATATTTGTTACAGTGACTCATATGAAGACTCTGAATAAAGCATTTTTCCTCTGCTTGCGGCAGAGTCAGTTGGTGTTTTGGAAAATGTTGCCCTGCAGCTGTTTTTCATTTCACACAAGTTTATGTGAGCCACAGCAGACCATCCCGGCTGCTCCTCTCACATCCAGAGCTGAAATCCTTCAACACATGATTAGCTTGTTTGGACGGTCCTCACATACTTTTCATCCTAGGTGACTCAATCAAACCATACAATTTTTTCAGCTTCTGTGTACATCGCTATTCAGTACAGGTCCTCCTCCTCCGCAGTTTTTATTAGCACTGATTATCATTTTTAGCAATTATGTTCAGCTTTCAGGGGAAAAATGCATGCATGTATGACTACCAAAGGTTTCATCCCAGGAGCTGCAAGGAACCTGCAATGGGCTCCTCCTGAGCCTGACGGTTTATTCAAGGATCAGGTCTTATGATATTAAACTAAGAAGAGATACAGGGCATGTCTACACATGCAAATATTGCTGGATGGGCTTGCTCCAGAGTAAACCCACCTTGGGCAGGCATCTATACATGGATGCATCTGGGAGCAGATTTGCTCCCACCCTGCTCTGGCCCCCTGCAGCAGCCAGGAGGAGCTCTAGACCATCTCCTGGCAAGGACTGAGATTGCTCCCTGCCCCCAGGAGCTCCTTGCTACTGGGGCAGGCACAATGTCCCCCTGCCCCAAAGGCAGGGAGCTCCTGGTCCCAGCACCCTGATCAAGGGCAGGGAGTTTGGAAGAAGCTGCAGGGGGAGGGGCAGGTCTCAGCCCCCTGCCCTGTAGCAGGCCCCTAGGTGGGTAGGGATCCCCCCACAGCTCTTGCCAAGGCCCATGCCTCAATTGGGGAATAAGGCTGGGAAAAAGCTGCAGGGCTGGGGCCTGCCCCAGACTGGAATAGTTCCAGGCCAGCTCCGTGCTATGCAGGAAAGTCTGCTCGTGCAGCCCAGAGCTGGCTGGGTACTGTTCAAAACAGAACAGTACCCAACCAGGTCCAGACTGCACATGCAGACTTGGCTGCACAGCATGAGGTTGGCCAGGAACTGTCCTGGTCTGAGGCAGGTCCCAGCCAGCTCCAGGCTGGGTGGGGAACTCTCCCCATGCAAGGAGCTCCAGACTACGAAGCGGAGCTGGGGCCAGGAGTTCCCTGCTGCCGAGACAGGGGGCATTGTCCCTGTACAGGCTCCGGCAGGGTGTCCCTGCTGCCCAGCTGACTGGAAGCAAATCTGCTCTTGGTTGGCCGTCTACACATGCCTCACTGTGCAGTAATTACTAGGCAGTTAGTTTGCTACTTGCATTTGCAGGTAGCAAATTAACTGCCCAACAGAGCAAATTATTGTGCAGTAAAGGTCTGCACGTGCAGACAGTGACACTTACTATGCAGTAATTTGCTTTACTGTGCAGTAAAGCGTCTCATGTAGATTCCCCCACAGA
>NW_017728927.1:8911444-8937738 GCF_001723895.1 Crocodylus porosus
CTATTCAGTACAGGTCCTCCTCCTCCGCAGTTTTTATTAGCACTGATTATCATTTTTAGCAATTATGTTCAGCTTTCAGGGGAAAAATGCATGCATGTATGACTACCAAAGGTTTCATCCCAGGAGCTGCAAGGAACCTGCAATGGGCTCCTCCTGAGCCTGACGGTTTATTCAAGGATCAGGTCTTATGATATTAAACTAAGAGATACAGGGCATGTCTACACATGCAAATATTGCTGGATGGGCTTGCTCCAGAGTAAACCCACCTTGGGCAGGCATCTATACATGGATGCATCTGGGAGCAGATTTGCTCCCACCCTGCTCTGGCCCCCTGCAGCAGCCAGGAGGAGCTCTAGACCATCTCCTGGCAAGGACTGAGATTGCTCCCTGCCCCCAGGAGCTCCTTGCTACTGGGGCAGGCACAATGTCCCCCTGCCCCAAAGGCAGGGAGCTCCTGGTCCCAGCACCCTGATCAAGGGCAGGGAGTTTGGAAGAAGCTGCAGGGGGAGGGGCAGGTCTCAGCCCCCTGCCCTGTAGCAGGCCCCTAGGTGGGTAGGGATCCCCCCACAGCTCTTGCCAAGGCCCATGCCTCAATTGGGGAATAAGGCTGGGAAAAAGCTGCAGGGCTGGGGCCTGCCCCAGACTGGAATAGTTCCAGGCCAGCTCCGTGCTATGCAGGAAAGTCTGCTCGTGCAGCCCAGAGCTGGCTGGGTACTGTTCAAAACAGAACAGTACCCAACCAGGTCCAGACTGCACATGCAGACTTGGCTGCACAGCATGAGGTTGGCCAGGAACTGTCCTGGTCTGAGGCAGGTCCCAGCCAGCTCCAGGCTGGGTGGGGAACTCTCCCCATGCAAGGAGCTCCAGACTACGAAGCGGAGCTGGGGCCAGGAGTTCCCTGCTGCCGAGACAGGGGGCATTGTCCCTGTACAGGCTCCGGCAGGGTGTCCCTGCTGCCCAGCTGACTGGAAGCAAATCTGCTCTTGGTTGGCCGTCTACACATGCCTCACTGTGCAGTAATTACTAGGCAGTTAGTTTGCTACTTGCATTTGCAGGTAGCAAATTAACTGCCCAACAGAGCAAATTATTGTGCAGTAAAGGTCTGCACGTGCAGACAGTGACACTTACTATGCAGTAATTTGCTTTACTGTGCAGTAAAGCGTCTCATGTAGATTCCCCCACAGATAACTAACTTAAGAGGGGAAGAACTATAAAGAATCCTAAAATCAGCAGTGTTATTATACAGACTGTAGTAACACTGAGGCACCAACCATGTAGTAAATTCATACAGATTCCTGTCCTCAAAGAGTTTGAGATTTAAACTGGCCAGAGAGACTATGGAAAGGAAGAGAGCACACAGAGGGTAAATTACATACCCATGGCAGCACAGATCATCAGGAGAGCCAGGAAAAGAACGCAGGTCCTTCCAAGTCCTAGTCCCTAAAACTACATTGCCTCTTCCCTGCTAAGTAATATGGAGCAAAACCTGCTAGCCATCTTTGTCTAGAAAAGCAGGCCCGGCTTGAAGTACAAGACGTAAATTAAGCCAAGATAAGGAGGGCTGCTTCTACCAGGAAAGAAGATAAAATGGGAAAGCAAATTATATGGTGGAGAGGAATATACTGTAACATACCTGGAGCTAAGAATGGATTTAATGAAGCAACAGGCTGTGGTGGCTTAGACACCAATGAATCAAGATTCACCAAAGCTGCATTGGGGCCCAAGAAGGACTCGGGGGTTTTCCGAGCTGCATTTTGTTTGCTCAATGTCACGTTTGTGGGTTGAGAATCAAAGAGATCAGGACTTGTTGTACCACTGTGTTGGGATGGCAAATTGGAACCAGACTCAGCTGGAAGAAAAGGACAAGACAAAACCAAAAAAAAAAAAAAAAAAAAAAAGGAATCTACTAAATGCTACAGTTCAGTAAAGTCTGCTGCTTACGCATTCATGTTATCAGAGCTCTTTTACAAGAGTAAGGAAACAAACTATTTCATTCTGCCATTAAATTTAACTACATACCAGTAGTAATAATGTACTTTTAAAATGTGCGTTCCATTTTAGCTGGTTATTTAAATATATTCAATGCTAAACACCCCTTACGATATGATGCAATATAAACAAAGCTTTATACACCTGGCCTCGACTTCCTAGCGTTTGTAGACACAGATAAAAGCCTCTCTGAAAAATATTCAGAGCCATCAATTATAAACTTGCTGTGTTAGCCCCTTCACTGACATTTCTTGTTGCAAAGGGACTTGAACAACTGTTAAGCCAGTTCACGCACCTTCTGCTTATGTTTCAGACTGACAATTTTCATTAAGTGGTATCAAAGTGTTCAAGAAAACAAAGTTTCTAATTTTTCCATTACTGTTAACTTCAAGAGTCTGTATGTCTACAAAACTGCCTGTCAGATTACTGCATGTCACTGTTTTCTACCACAGGCATGACCTAATTATGACTCATATGAAAAATGCACTGGAAGATCATTTAAATCAAGCACAAGTTACTGGGTTCAATATAGAGGTAACTGAATCAAGTTCTGGGGTATACCAGACTATTTTTAAGAAGCCCTGTGAATCTACGCAAAGGGAAGCTTGTTAACATCTGGCTTTTACTGCTCCATTGCATATATAACAGTTTTAAATCTGTTCATTGTGAAAGAAACTGCATCTTTTTTGTTTTGGAACTTTTTTTTTTTTAAAATAAACTTCCTATCAAGATGGTTACAAAAACTACCCATTTGCTGCGTATTTATTTGATCCGTACCTGGCTTCTTGGAAGTCCGAAGGGTGTCAAATTCAGAAAAGTCATCTTTAGCTGTACCATTCAAATTGCTGAAGAGGTCAAAAGACGAACTTCCTATTCAAGGTAACAAAAAGACCGCTGTCATTAAATCGAGCTCCAGTGCTATTAAAAGCCATTTCTAAACCATTTCTCGATGTTGAATCACAGCATTTAAGGTCAACAGGGGAGCTTCTGCTGCTATCCAAGCCCAAGCTCTACAAGTATTGCTACTTCCTTGTTATATGGCCTTTACTTATACTTCTAGTTGCCCCTCTTTGTTCAGTGTTACAAGCCATTTGTGGAAATGGTCCGAGGCAAATCTTTGCATGCAGATTTTTAGTTAAGTGCCCTTCGAATCTTGACAGGTAATGCCAGTTAAACATTATTTGTGGGAAATCAGAGCAGTAGTAATTTTGTGGCCCGAAAGACAAGGGTACATTTACTGACTATAGCTTTTAAATAAAGCTTCGTGCAGCTAGCTGTGGCGATGACAAACAAATTCTCTATATTCTGGGATTGCAAGCATGGAGAGAAAAGGAAGGCGTAACAAAGAAAAGGCAACAAGTGCCAGCATGGCCATAGTTGGGGTAAGAACTAGATTCCCAATTCTGCTTCCTGCTTTCATATTAAAAGAACTGGGAAGGCAAAACAAAGGGTAATTCGCAGTACTGTATGTAGAGAAGACCTGCAGCACTAAGCAAAGGGACACCTAGCCGTTCTAATACCTCCACTAGGTAGGGAGATGTATTTAACCAAAAAGGAAGGTAGAAAAGCCCATAAACCTGAAGAGGAATCATTACTCCAAATCTAACAGAGCATGGACATTTGAAAAACAGTTATTTTTTAAAAGAAATATGTTCTTGCTATCAGCTGACATTAAGCTTCCAGCAAACAAACGATCAGTAAACAATTCGTGACGATAAAACAACGAAGCTAGAACGGAAGCAAAATTCCACGCTCTGAATGACACTATTTATTTCCGGCCAGAGGGAAAGTCTCCATAAAACCCGGATTTCAGAATCATTTCCACAATGATCCAATTATTTTCCTTTGCCAATAGAAAAGGAGATTAGACTTGACCTTAATATCATACCACTTATCAGTCCTTTGTTTATTATGTGCAGATGAATGAATGCCAGCAAACCCATTTGCGCAGAAAGTCATGATACCAACATGAAAACACCCAGGCATATCTGAGGCTAGCGGGAGTTAGAAGAATGACGGCATTAGCAAGGAGTTACAGCAGCTTCTTGCTGCAATATCTTTGAGGGACAGATTTGCAAAGGCCCAAAGGGCAGAGAAGCACCAAACTCCCACTTGTGCCCTTGAAAAATCTCCTCCCCAGAACACTGGCCATTGATCAAATGCAGAACTAATGAGCCACATCTGCGGACACACCCTTCTGCACTACAAGGTCAAATTAAAAAAAGACTGCTGCTTTTAGCTTTTGGTTTAATGCTCTAGCTTCCAAAAATTCATTTTTTACCTAACCAAAGCTAAAGCTGGTCATACAATCGAGGGTGTCAATGGCAGCCAGGCAGTTCCAGCTGCCTGGCTTATTCATGTGTCAGATGTATATAGAGACAGGTCACAAAGAAAGAGGGAGTTAGCATGGACAAGGTGAAACGTGAATTCGGTACTCTAATTCAAAACGACGACACAATATTCTCCTTGTTGCAATCTTCCTTGCTGTCACAAGCCAACTCCCAAAGCCTTCAGTTCAATGGCTTCTTTTACCTGATCCATTTTAGAAATCACCTGGAGGAGGCAGAGAAATAACTCCCCCAGTTAAAAAAAATTTTTAAAAGGGATTGGGCTCCCTTCATTTAGGAAATAGTTGTCAAATGTTAACACAGCCTCTTACCAGAAGTAGAAATAGGTTTGTTTGCAGGTGCTGGTCCCCAAGGATCTGCTGTAGCTTTTGCTGCCACAGACGATGACTGAGAAGGAGCCCAAGGATCTACGTTTTTGGGGAGAGGCTGAGCAGTGGATCCAGCTGGTGCTCCCCAAGGGTCAGCAGAAGTCGCTGGCTTGGCACCTGGAGCAAGAGACCGCAGATCAAACACAATCTCACTCTGAAAAGCTTTCCTAGGTCATTACTTGTCTCCAGGTACAAATTATCCCTGCAAGGTAAACACTAAGACAATGGTGAAACAAATTGTTCAACATGAGTTGCTGTTGGCACACAGGCGTTAACGTGCTATCCATCCAAGCTGACAGCAGGTTCTGCGGAAGACTCCCGCACTATAAAAATAACCTCCCACTTGGGCATGTAATTAAACCTGTAATTCCAAGACAAGGATGAATATGCTTGGGGGGGTTTTCTGAGCAGACTGTCCCTCCCCACAGCAGAGAATCAAGATTGACTGGAAATGACACAGGAAAATCCCAGGTTATATTTAAAGTCAACTCGGGGGGGAGAGGGGGGGGGGAAGTGTTTCAATGAGGCAATATCTAAAAGAAGCAACGTTTTCTGTGCAAAAACTGGCAGCTTTTAGGAAAAACCCTACCTAACGGCTTAACAGGAGTCCCTTTATAACTGCCTTCTTTTTCCACTGAATTTAATTCTGTAAAAGAATAACCGACCTATTCTACCTTCCCCGAACTACGGTTTTCCCCATTTCTTACTCTGCTCTTCCCAAAGGCCTTCTCCAAGTCATCTCCCTTCTGTTCCTTGGTCATCCTTGCCTTCTCCCTATCATTGCTGGTTGCAATAGTCCTCCACCCTCAACCCACATCCCCCTGGTGCAGTTATGTTCTAATGTTTTGATTGAGGTTTAGGATTCCCATGTTTAATGGAATAAATAGGTAATTCTTCACCCATACAGGCCATAATGGCTAAACGATCTATATTTCAAGAGAAGCTAAGGACTGACCCGGGTTGGGGCCTCACTGGGATCCCACAGCACAGAAGAAAGTTGAGACCGTAAAGAGCATATGACAAAATACAGAAGAGCAGCAATTTGTCCCCTGTACAGTACAGCTGCTGCCCAGTTTCTTCTCCAAATAAATACTCTCCCCATCACCCTTTCCTGTAACCAGTCAAGCTTCTTCATAACCCAGGTTCAGCCCAAGAAGTCATCCCTTCCATTCCCCCTGCCCCAGGCTCAAATCCTGGCTTCACTGAGGAAGTCAACACTGGATTTCAGCGGTGCCAGGACCATGCACTTTGCCAGTATAGGTAATGTGAACGCAACTTATGGTTTATTCCAGCCTCCCACCCTAGCACAGGGCATGTGAATGGGATCTCTACTCACAAGAATCTTTTACTTTACATAACCAAGAGATATGGCAAATATTTTTGCTTTGACACCTGCCCACGCAACACGGAGGCGACCAATTTTCTTCTAATTAGACAGTGTGTTCACACGCATCCTTTTTCCAAAAATCAGATTTCTAGACAAACCGAGGTTTCGTTCCCAGCAGGAAGCATATGTATGAGAGCCCTGCTCTGTACTGTGAGAACTGGACAGAGCCACTCTTGTGCTAGGCAGCTGCATCACCTTGGATCACCTTGCCAGCTTCAGTCCACAATCAAATGCTCAGTTGTTCAAAACAGCACCCCAATACTCATTGCTACAGCCAACGAGGAGACACGTGCTCACCAGCACGACTTCCAATTCCCATTGTTAGCTCACTTTCATCAACAGGTGCCATGGTTTTGTTCCAGCTACAGAGCAGGAAATGCAGAAGTGCTCCAACTCAATGCAGCTCCTCTCGTTCCAGTTCTTAGATTGCCTTCATCTGCATTTTGGTTTGAGTTACGATAGAGGAGTCCATGTGAGAAATGCTAATGACATGACTTCCCATAAACGGAAGCTTTCAAAAAAAAAACAAAAACCCCCCTAAAAAAACCCAACAACAAAAAAAACCCTTTTCTTTCATGCGACAGATCACAACATTGAAGCATTTAGGAAGATACCTTCCCCCCTCCTCACCCCCAACATCCCCTTTGTCTCTATTGAAACACCACAGCACAGTGAGGCAGGATTAAAAATCTCTGTTTTAATGAGTCACTGTTTAACTAGCCATCGGTTTCATAAATCTGACATCTTCAAGACTATCCTTGGGAGCCAAGTAACTGGCAAGCTAGAACAAGGGGTTTTTATTAATGGCATTAATAAAGCTGGGAGCCAGCAAAAGGAACCGCTACAGCTGCAACTCTACCAGCCATTGACAAGTTTTTGCTTGTATTTTAAAACACGAGATGGATGAAATTTTCCATTAAAAAAAAAAAAAATCTTCCGAATAGTCTTAGTTTTAAAACCCCGGAACTGTGAATGACCTTTTCTGATCTCGTGTTTCACTGTTTCTAAAACAGCAAACTGTGGCTGGCCCAAAAGCTATGCAGTTGCACAAAGTGAGAATAAATTACTGCTTCAATGCTAATACTCCCATCCCTGACTTGCTTCCTACAGAGCAGCTGGAGTTGAGACAATCACAACGGCAATCTCCTTGCCACATGGGATGGGAAAAGAGTCCTAGCATCAGTTGGGGCTAAGTAAGAAATCAAATCACTTTCTACAGGATGGGCAGGAATAATAGATTCAGAAAGGGAAGAGCTCGGGATCGAACTTGCTGGAGAAGCTGTGCAAGAGGCCGCGGCTCCCTGCCCATCAGGATGATAGACTCCTGCCTGAAGCATTTCCTCCTTCTGCCAGTGGTACAGGGCTCTGCGGTCTCCATTTGGCTTCCCAGGCACAGAACGGACTAGCAATGCCTGGCGCCTCTCTCAGAAGATCATGACTTCTGGTCACATATTTGTGCCATCAGTCGCACCTTTCTTCCTGGCTGAGTGTTGCTAGGACTATATTCATAGACACCCCTCTTTCCAGAAGGCCGAGCCTGATTTTCCCTGCTTTGCTCCACTGGATCTTTTTCCTGCCTACCTTGAGTGCCCCTGGAATTAGAAAGATACTTTCCAGTACCACTTCATGCAGTAAGTTCCTTTTCAGTTTAAAACGGTGCTGGACATCTCTGCCCGCCTCCTTTCCCACCGAGCCGTCGTGATCATATTCAAAAAGACAAGGTTCTGGACACAATACTGTTGGCTTCTTAGGAAGTCACAGAATCACAAAAATGATGGACGGAGGGGACCTCAGGAGGACAACCAGTCCAACTCCCTGCTCAAAGCAAGACCACCCCCATCCTCATTCCAGCCAGCCTTTAAAGACCTCCAAGGATGGAGACTCCACCACTTCTCTAGGTAACCTGTTCCAGTGCTTCAGGACCAGAGGTCTGGTACTTATGCTTTTCTTGTGCTCCCCTACTTTCTGATAGAAATCATGAAGCTTGAAGTTGGCAAAGGGGGGGGGGGGGGCTGAAGAAGTCACCTCTAGCCCATGAAGGAAGATACAAGAGGCTAGAAGCTCCAAATCTCAAATTTAACAAGCCATAACTACTCAAAATGACTGCAACCAATAGCCTGTCTAATACCAGCCAAACAAATACGGGGGTTGACACTGATGACAGATACGAGGTGAACAGAATTAGATGGGTAGTAGAGGGACAGGGTTATCCAACATGTCTCTTGTGCTTGAGGTATCTGATGAGGAATGGGACAAGTGATGGGTTAGCTCTGTGGCCAAGAGTGGCAGCTGCTACAACATGAACCATTTGTACTATCTGCTTCCTGCTTACTCAGGGATTAGCTGGAAGAGAAGAGTGCATCTAGCCGCATGCCAGGCAAGCCCGGTTCCTGCTTCACGAAATGATTCCTGGTTGGTCCAAAACCACTAGCCCAGAGGTTCTCAAACTTTTTCTTATTGCATATTCCCTCCCAGATTTATCAGCTGCCTGTGTAGCCCATCAGCATACATTTTATATTTTAACCCCTTAAACGCCAATTATTATTATAATGAAAATTAAATCCACCATTACACAACTTCTTCCACGTATCCCCCAGAGATGTTGTGTGTACCCCCAGGGGTACGTGCACAAGTTTCAGAACCACTGCACTAGGTGTTACTGGTCACAAAAAACATAAATGCATTCAGTGATGGAGGATTTGCAAAGGGAGCAAACTGGCCTTCCTTCTTTCTGGGTTTTTCTACCATTTCTGCAAACCTCATAGAATTGCAGCAAGTCAGTCCCAGTCAGGAAGTTTCTGGCAAATACGTAGCCATGGCGCTCAGCCAACCAACCCAAATTATATGCTCCAGAATGTAAACCAGTCATTTACAAGGGTTTTTTTTAATTAACCTTTTCCCAACGGTCTCTAGAAGGAGGGCTTGGAAACACCTGCCTGCAGCAGAGGAAGCCAAGAAAAATGTGGGTGTTCAGGACAAGGGCAAACCTCCCTTTGCCCATGACGACAAGCAGCTGTGGTTTTGCCCTCAAAGATGAGAGGTTGAGCAGTCACTGCAAGAAACTGTGATTCTTTCTGTACAGAAAAAATAGCTTTGTGAGCATCTTGCTGTCTCTGAGACCCGGCTTCCAATTGCTAAAGGACTGACAACCCCAGAAGGACTTTGCTGCAAGGCATCCTGCATAGGTGACAGAAAGAAATGGGGAGACATCCAGAAAAAGTATCTGTAGCTTTCTTTGACATGCTGGTCTGCAACTGTCACTTCAAGTGTATCTGCATTTGGGTTTCTGCAGTTGAGAACCACCATTGCTTTGTAAACGATTAACATTCAAATCAGCGTAATTGTAAATCACAAAAAAGTCATTTAAACAATTGAACTTGCAAGTCGGTATCAGTGCAGCCTCTCTCAATAACAGTATTAAACACATTGTAATTCACTGCTACAGCCCTACTAATTATAGCAACTTTACCTACTTCCCCAACACTGCCTAATATAGTTGCTTAATCTTGGATACCGAGCACAACTACAAGTTGGAGCATGAACATCTCCCCAACATGAGACAAATAGTTTCTGGTGCACAAAGGGAAAACGGAGTATCAGTTATCACTCTTCTACCCTTGGGGTAGAAACTTAAAACAGCCTTACCGTTTCTGAGCAAAGAACTATAAACAATCAAACGAGACAGATCAGAATTTCCACTGCAGTTCTCTTCTCAATTAGTTAGCAGATTTTTTTTTAAACCACCAAGATGGAGCAAAATACTTACATTGTGGAGTATGACGTCCTTTACCCTACTGAAAAGCTTTGAAAACAACTCAGAAAAAACCAGAAGATTTTTTTTCTATGTAATCCTCTCTTCAGGCACTTTTTGTTCTTACCAAATGATTGCCATGGATCAGAGGTGGTAGCTGTCACTGCAGTTCCTCCCCAGGGGTCAGTTTGGTTTGCCACAGCGGTGGGTCCCCAGGGCTCTGTTTTTTGGGGGGCCGGTGCTGACGAGGGCAGAGCATCCATGAGATCCAACAAAGTCGTATGCTGGGGGTAGGAACATTTTACGCTTTAATAAAGAGCACTACTAACTGGTAGTAGCATATCCAGCATAATGAAGTCACAAGGAAACTTTTTGTTCCTCTGTATACCCAGGGTTAAAAGTGCATAAATGGAAGAATCCTATTAACAAAGCAACCCCAAAGCATACAAGAGCTCAGTATTAGACTAGATGCTTATGGTGCTGAAGCATTTTGAAGCATAATCCAGGAATTTCTTAATTGAAGGCATTACCTCCTTCTTTTTGGGAATTTTAACTGTGTCTCTGCGACTCTCCTCCAGAGCCATCTGTAATCTGAGATCATCTCCACGTCTGAGGCGCTCCTCCTACAAAGGAAACACACTGTCAGTACTGCCCATCAGCCTAAACTCTGCCTATAAAGATGGTACAGCATGCTCTACCCTGATCCTTATCAGACTAGTGCGGGAAGCCGGCTTCAATTCCCTGCTTCCTTTGGAGCAACTTGCAATGGAGGCGCAGACATTGAGACTGCCAGGACAGATCACCGAGATCCCTCCATGCAATGCGACTGGAGAGAAATTCCCTTTGCATCTCTCCCACGGACTCCCAATGAAAATCAGCAATAGACCATTACACCTGCATCAACATTTCTGGTTGAAACCTTTTGTTGAGAACGTTTCATTTACAATTTTCCCCAAATGAGCAACACTTATTAAATAATAAGAACTTCATAATGGTGTGGCAAAAAACAGTGCAAAGCAGATACTCCAACCTTAAAGCATGACTCTTCTGCCCCTTTAAATCATCGTTTAAATCCATGTATCATTTTTAACTTTGGATTTCATGGCTTTTGTCAGCCGCTGTCCATATTTAGTACAACTCTCAGATATAAAAGGAAGTGAACGGATTATCTAGTCAACTCCTTGCCTTTTTGGATCTGAAGACAAATAAACCACCTATAACAAGTTCATGTCAAATATGAATATTTGATTCTACTACCTCTTTCTAAAGCTGGTATTTTTATAGCTTTTTCAAACCATTTAAGTTAGGGTTGGCAAGCCAGTCATTTGACCAACCAAATATTGTCAATTTACCAGTCAATTGACTCCATATTTTTGACTGGTCAAAGCTTATAGCAATTTTAACAAAAAACCTACATTTTTTGTAGTTTTCTCAACAAATATGATTTTTTCACCCATTTCTTAATGGAAAAACGTGTGCTTTTTCTGGGTATTATTTGGACCTATTGGCAATTTTTTTTACAATTTTTGACCAATCAAATCAATTGACCGAAATTTATTTGACCAGTCAAATACCCAACACTCATTTAAATGCATTTTTTCTACTTGGTTTAAAACCACTCTTTCTAGCTTTATTGATTAATGATGAATGCTTTCCTCTTTATGGAATCACTTTGCAGAGATAAGAACTTTAAATTGAGGCATTCAGTTTCACACTAATGTATTGTACAAGGAAACATCCCAGATCACTCCAGGAAAAAAATGACTTAGTTCCATAGTTGAGACTGAGCTGAATTTTGAATTTACATCAGATTCAGCTGTTCATACAATAGTACTTTTCCACTGAAATTTTTTTTCTAATCAAACAGCTGTCATCTCATCGTTTTCAATGGGAAGGAGTCCACAGTCCCTCTTGGAAACGGTAACCCCTTCCAAACTGGCAACTCTCTCCCACTACTCACAACTGGTGTGAAGTCAAGCTGCCTCCAGGGAAAGACAAACGGCAACGTATGAGTGTAGGCAGAGAAGTCAAATGATATTTTAGCTAACCTGCACAGGGTACTGACCTGCTCTGCAACTTCTCTGCTCATTGCTAACGCCAGCTGCAGTTGGAGCTCTTCCTCTCCGCTCGTCTGAGGCCGCGCCTGCTCTAGTTCTGATGACACTCGAGGGGATGTAGCTGTTGAAAGGAAGAGAAAGACATCAAACTATAAGGGACCGCGTGTCAAGCTTACTGCCATTTCCTTGCACTTTTGATTCCAGTCTCTCAACCCACTGTCCCACTTCTGTGCAGATGCTCCTGGAAGGCCTTCATTACAAGAACTGGGTCAGATTGTGAAGCATGCTGAGAGCTGTCTGCTCCATTGACCAAACCTGACTCTTCGAACTGTCTCTGTTTGTTGATCTCCAATAGGAGTTGAATGCAAAACAGCCTAAAGCATTCAACTCCCATTGGAGGTCAACAAATTGAGACGGTTTTAAAAGGGAGAAACATGGAAGGCACCCTTCAATCACATTAGAGAAAGCCTGTTCTTCGAAAGCAAGAGTTTGATTTGTTAGGAAGGATGATAAAAGTCAATAAATGTTGAATATACGGGTGGTGCAATGGATTCTAAATGGGCTGCTGTAACATATCAGAGCTTCGAGAGAGAGGTCACCGACTTTATAAACTGTAAATGATCATTCAAGACACGCTTTGCTGTATGTTCGGAGTACTCAGATGTCACAATACAGCAAGGGAATTTGCTGGAAGTCAGCCAGTACAAGGGTAAAAAAGGATACCACCCACTTATGTAAAATAACACCCAGCCCTGTACGGAGCAGAAAAAAGAACTATTCTTAACTACTCATAGTATTTAGACACAAACAAGTCAACTATTCACGCTGAAGGGTTACAAAATGCAGTCTCTGCAAAAACACAGATCCTTTCATCCACATAGATTATGCTAATTTAAAAAAAAATTACAATTTAAATTAGCGTGAAGATAGGTTTTAAAGGTAGGCTGCACCATTTCGTACGCAGGGGTGCTTAAAAAATACAGGGAGTGCAGATGCAGTTGTAACATCTGCTGAAATCATGGGAAATAAATGAACTGATGAGAATTAGGTTTCAGACTTATGCCACAGTACCAAAAATGTTAAACTACTTGCCAAAAGAATCAGTGGGTTTCTTTCTACATTGGTCTTTATACAATGACGCTTGTATTAGAGGCAACCAGATGCTGCACGCGGGACTGAATTCCAGTGCGCTCATCACTGCACAATAATTAAACAGTTTTTGTGCTCCCTCAAAGATTACTTATAACAGTGGTGGCCAACCAGCAGCACAGGTGCCAGGCAGCTTCTGTGTGAAGCATATATCAAACTGGGAAGGGAAAAGGCAGCACAGAGGCAGACAGGGCAGAGAGCAGAGAGCAGAGCAGCAGATCAGACAGGGAGCAGAACAGCAGCTTGGTCAGGGAGCACAGGATGGAGCAGAAAGCTGAGCAGTGGATCAGATAAGGGAAAGGGACTGGAGCGACACTTGGGCAGGGTGTAGGGCTGATTTGTGGCAAGAGTTGTAACTGGTTTTACAACAGCGCTTGGCAAAAATATTAATAGGGTTGTTCTTTTTAATGAAGTGGTTCTCTTCAAACAACTAGGGACTGAACTGCCCCAACTGTGGCTAGAGGGAAAAGAAAGGATCCTAGTAGGGTTTCCCTGAATGCTGTACACAAAGATTCCCCTCCTCTCCCCACCAGCATTATTAAGCTATGCTATTGAATATCTAGGAAGCTGATGCCAGCAGGGTTTCCGAGCTCCACTGACAGGGAATCACTAAGCTAACTCCTTTATTATTCGATCTATTTTCGCCTATAAAGAGCCGCTCAGCGCTCGTGTTCATTGTAACTCCAGCTTGCAGAGACATACCAGTTGCAACACCCCAATCATTAGAGAGCTGCAAGAATGGCTGGAATCAAGTCATTCAAGCCCCTTTTTCCCATCCCTCTACCCCAGCCAAAAAAGTGCGCTGCAGAATGACATTCTTGCCTTGGCAAGAAAACACATTACCTCACTGTTCCCAACAGCGACCAGCATTCATCAGTGCCAGGAATCGAACGTAGTTAACAGAAAAGCTATATAAATGAGACCTCCGCTCATCTTTTAGATTTTGCCAGCGATTTGATTCATGTGGTTTCAGTCACTTTACTTTTAAACAGCATTTTAGCAAAATAAATTCATCTCGTGGCCATTTTTAGATGAGTCGCATATTATGAACCGATTTAAAATGAAAAAAAAGAAAAAGGTTTCATATGGAAAACTCTGAGAACATCACCAAACTACAGGCACGCAGCAGAGGTCATCGGTGCATTGTTCGTGCAAGCAAAATTAAATAAATGAAAGCAGGAGGGTTATCTTTGAGGCCAACATATTCCCCACAACCCACTGCACTTTTAAATTCCTATGTTATCGAAACAGTCCCTCTCGATCGGCCGAGGGCTGCAGAACACGTTTTAGTTGCGAGGATAGAGTAGAAAGGTTATTGCCTTAGTAACAGTATCTCTGCTGCACAAAGGATCTCTTATGCCGTAGCACATGACAGTTAACTCAGATGTTTATGTAAGATGGGACTGAATAGATCGATTCTGACCCGGTAAGCCCGGCTTTGTTGCTGGCGGAGAATTTTAAGATTCAGGCTTCTCCAGGCCACATGTGGGATATTAGCTGTTAGTAATAAATCCCTTTGGCCTGCTTTCTCACCAAGACTCTAGCTACAGTATGAAGAAATACTTTCCAGTGTTGGTGAACAGCTAGGTCCTGTTCTGCTTTACGTCTTTATTACCAGCCATGATGTCTGCCATACGTATTTACTGATCGTTTCTTGGCCAGGCTACATTTTGGCTATGCTTACAAGCCATCCAGGAATCCCCCCCAAGTTTTCTGATAACTTTTGTTGGGTTAAGCAAAAATAGTCAGCAGCTACTCGCCCTTCATCAGGCACAAGACAGAGCAGAGATTGTAAAAGTTCTCCTAGGTAGAAATGAAGATTTGTATTTCACAGGAGAGCTGAAGTGTGGCAATATGAACCGTCATTTCTACCTAGGAGACCTTTTACAAGCTCTGCTCTCTCCTATGCCTAATTAAAGGTGTGTGTGCCCAAAAGCTAGGGTTTTTTTGCAAATATCCAATTGGTCTAATAAAAAAAACCCACCTCTTCCACGAGAAACTATGAAACTATGAGTTTTGCTTCCTTTTGCTTGTAGGCCCATACAGCTATAACCTGGATACTCAATTTAAATCATGCAAAAAAAATGCATTCTTGCTGTTTGATATCCTCCATTCATTTAACTTCCTGACACTTTGTACTTTTAGAGAGAGGTACGGGCTTGTCTCTGTGTATACCAACTTGTAGAGAGAACCAGGGCTGATGGGTAGGTAATTGGGTCTGCTAGCTCTCATCTCCATATACTGCTGTTAACAAGGATGTTATCTCTGGAGACACTAATCCACAATTTGAGAACTGAAACTAAGCACCGCAGAGATGCTTAATGGGATCTTCTAGACTGAGCACTGAGTCCCACTGGGTACAGTGGTTTTCTTTAATCTGTACTAATCTATAGAAGAGCTCTAGAAACCCCATAAGATTGGGCCCCTGATGCAGTCCGTGGCCTGTTGTGACCCATTTATAACACTTTTTTTTAAAAGGTTACATGAATATATTGTCCATATCATTAGAAGTTATAATAATATCTTTGAGCTTTAACATATCTTAAATTAAAGCTATCTTCATATGCTTCAAAAAAAAAAGCATCTTAACAAAAAAAAGCGGAAAATATAATTAAATTTTAAAAATCCATTTTTTAATCGTTGATTTTTATCTACCCTGATGTCCATCATACCTACTTACTGATCATTTCTTGGCTAAGCTATATTGTGGTTACACTTACAAGCCATCCAGAAACCCCCAAAGTTTTCTAACAAATGTTGTTAGGTTAGGCAAAAATATTCAGAGACAGAGAACTATATTATGGTTTAAATCAGTAATGGGGGGGGCGGGAGGAATCAATTATGGCATACAATTAGAGTTCGCATTTTTATGCAAATACTTAGGCAGAAATTCTTTAAAGGGTCTCTATGCCAAGTGATTTCAGGTGCTTAGAAGGGAAAAAAGAAGTCCTGTCTTCACCTGCTTGTGGTAGGGATCCTTTTCAAAGATTGCAATGACCTTACAATCCATCTATTTTTGAGACAGGCATGCTATTATATGTAGACTGTGGAACCAAGGACTACACAAATATAAAGACTGAAAAGAAATAGAAATAATACCATCACTGTGTCACCCTAAGATCCATGAGTAAGCCAATGCAGGTCCTGAACGTCAGGCTACATAATCAGCAAGTTTTACGGTAAGCAGAATAGAGAAAGAGGCAAAGAGGAAGTATCTGATCTCGCTAGCTACAAATGTCAGAACAAGGAGCAATGGGCTCAAGTTGCAGCAAGGGAGGTTTAGGTTGGATATTAGGACGAATTGTCTCACTAGGAAGGTGGGGAAGCACTGAAACAGGTTACCTAGAGAGGTAGGGGGAAGCTTCATCCTTGGAGGTTTTCAAACCCAGTTAGACAAAGCCCTCGTTGGTATGATGTAGTTGGGGCTGGTCCTGCTTTGAGCAGGGGGTTAGACTAGATGTGACCTCCTGAGGTCCCCTCCAACCCTCATTTTCTATGATTCTAAACGTAGCACATTATGAGTTCACTGGGGTAAAAAACAAGATTTTTGATATCAGGAGAGAAACAGTAGCATCAAATAATGCCACTGTGTGCCAGGTGATCAGATTTGCGGCATAATTCCATCAGTAGTCAGTCAGTGTGTCACACTCCAGATTTTGAGTATCAGAAAACAACTTCATTTGAAATCCCTTACCGACGTCACGTTATTTCATTATTGTCATCAAAGGACAAAGCTGGGATTGATTTATAGGTCAAAGCTGAGATCAAACTCCTTTGGCCCTTATCGATTCCACTGATCTTTGACATCTGTACCACCCTGAACATTTATTTGTAAGATATAAACCCCCAGAGGACAAAGCAGTACACATGCACACCAATTTAAACCTTTACTCCCCCAGCCTTTGCAAACTTTTAATAGCTGGTAGTCATCTAGTCCACCACAAAACCATCACTGAAAGTCCCTTTTAAAAAGTACCTACTGTTGCACAGATCCTTCTGGCTTGCTTCAATTAAGCAATGATTTTTTTAACACCCCCCACCTCCCTTAATAAAAATGCTTCAAGCATTTCATGTAACACAAAAGCTTGATTACAGGAACAACAGTGCTCTTTTGTACCTGCTCTTAGTTCCTGTGGTACACTAAATAGCGCGTGTTACCAGGGAATTAAACCAAGTTGTCACTTTTCTTAAGCAATATGCAACAGGTCAACCATGATTTTCAACCTGTGGCCCATGAACACCTGGGGGGTAGCAGACTATGTCCAAGTGATCTGCAAAATATGACTATTATGGATCAAAAGTATGTGATCAGCTGCTGAGTACCGTGCTTGCAAATGTGCCCCAAGTCAAACACCAGGCTCAGATAACGGCTAGTACAATTTTATTCTGATAATAACTGGCTGGCACCAGTACAGCCCTGCAATAATACAGGACTCCTGTAGCCTAATGCCCAATTTAAACACCCTGCTTAGAGAGCAATTTTTAAAATTACTAAATTGGAATGGTTGATGGTCTTGGCCTGATGGTTAAGGCATGTTTCGCTATCTGAAATACCATCACAATCAACATCCTCCTTCCCTGCATTCTGTATTAAACAGTTGAATGTATTTATTTGCTGGCTATAAAGCAGTGCTTGCATTTAAGTAATCGTCAGTACATTTTTTCCTGGAAACTCCAGATTCCCTGTGCAGCTTCTTAGGGGAAATGAATGTGGAGAATCAGATGGTCAATTTCCCATGAGAACTATATACACCCTTGAAAAAACACCCCCCAAAAGAGATAGCAATGTGCTCACTTGGCAACCTCGGCAAGAATGAACGGTGGCAGAGATAAGAGACCCAAATGTTCAAATGCAGGTGCCTGACCTTCGTTCGGGACCCAAATCTGTATTTGGGCAGCTTACATAACTGAATTGACTTTTCACCCACCATTCCCAAAGACTTCAAATCCTCATCTTCCTTTCCTGCTATTCCCTGAGGTTTCTATTTGCATCAGGAGCAAGGATGGAGAGGCAAAAAACCACTGTAGGGGGACAAGAAGCAACTTGTGTTTTGGAGGCTGGTAACCCAGAACCAACAGGAAGCATCTGAGTGACTTGGAAAAAAAAAGTTAAGATTTCATAAAAGTCTTTTCAGCAGGGATATAAGGATTTAAGAGCTTTTCAAAATGACTTAGGCATTCCACATATTTTGTCATATGATTACTTTAAGTAAGTATACAAAGCCTGAAAATTATCAAGCACAGCAAACTCAAAAACTAGAATACAGTTATTTATGATACCATGTCAGAATCTATTGATATGACTGCCTTTTTGTAGTTTTATGCTACATGTTTGGGTTTCCATTGAAGATGATGCCGCAAGACAGTAATGATAAAAAATGTGTTTATTAACTACTGCTGATGTCAGCATTAATGAAACGCGGATACTGCTGAACACCTCCCCTAGAATTACTCCAGGCTTACAACACGAGAGTTTCACTGCCTTTGAGGATATCTGAAATAAAGCTTTGTGGAAAGGAGTCTACCGAACAACTCTGCTTTACCATTCCATTTTCTTTACTTTTATACGGACTGCTACGGATCAGAACAAATATTTGCAGGAAGGAAAATAATGAAAGGAAAAAAGTGTGGGACACAATTAAAGATATGAAGTAGATGGGCAAATCTACACGTGCAATTCATGGTATTTGGTTTTACTGCGCCATAAATTTACCACTTGCATATGCAGGTGGTAAATTTACACTGCAGTAAGTGCCTGCACATGTAAACAGTGACACTTTCTGCACAATAGATTAATCTATGGAGCAGTAAAGCATCTTATATGGACACAGCCGCCGTCTGCAAATAGCAGGTGAATGGACTTGATCTAGGAGGTCCTTTCCACTTCATTCCTATTCTGGAGGTGCAGGGCTTACATGCACTGGGGATTTTTGTACTGCTTCACCAAACCATTTGGTAGATGCAAATGTATAAAAAGTGACCTGCATCAGCACCCAATGGGTGGGAAGACTCCTCTCAGTCCTCTGTTGTCAAAGTGCTGATCATTGTGATAAAGTTTCTAACCCCGAAAACACACCGCATCTTGTCTTGGGTAGACACACAAGTGATGGCAAAGATGGCATCACAAAATGTTAAACTTCCCCAAAGGAGGGGAAACTGCCTATGGGCAGAACTGACTGGATTCAGAGACTACTAACGCAGCATTAAAAAAATGCTCCAGCATATCTCAAGTTGAGAATGGAGATTGAGAACTCTGCTGTGAAGTAAAACTGTTTCAACGACAGCATCTCTCCTGCCACTGGGAATTCAGGCTCAAGTCTGGATGTGAGCTACAAGTTGTAAGAAATGGAAATGTTACAGAGAGAAAGAAGCGAAGCAATAAGAGCAACTATGCAATACAGAACTACTTATAGGAACAATTTTGGTTGAAAACAATAAACCTCCAATTACAAGCTTTTCCTTTTACCAATCATTTAACTCTCCTCTTCTTTCCTGCTACATTGGACAATCATGAGAACTTGTGATGGAACAACGCCAGCTGCTGTTCTTGTTCGGCCTTATCCCTCATGCTGCTGATATTGCTACTCCACCTCCTTTCTGTAACTTAGTCTTCTGTCAATTAAATAACTTAGCTTTACAGCAAACACAGCATATCATAATATTAAGTGCATATTGTTTATAACCACAGACCAAATGCTTTCCATATGTAGTTATGCATCATTATTCCAGTTTTACACAAAAACATTGAGCATAGGAAGTTCTCTCTCTTACCCAATATTGATAAAGCCAGTGGCTGAACTGACCAGGACACCAGTCAGATGCAGCAGATCTGTTAGACCATATGGTCTCTATTGCTATAATTTGTCCCACACAAAACTATGATTTTTTTTTTTTTTTTATGACACACGCATCCTATTTTTATGATCAAGAGGCAAGTGCAGAAGGCATGAATAAAGAACTTCATGCCAGATAATGGGAAGGAAAACAGAATGTATTTAAGTAGGAATTAATTAAAAGGTATTTTCCAAAATTCCTACACATTCTGTCGAGCAAGAGAGAAGCAAATGAGGTCACCTAAAATTATGCACGCCCTAGCAGATGAAACTCGAATTTGTGTTTAGGCAAAAGACACATCCAAAGTTCAATTTATTAAAACGAGTTAATGAATATTCAAATCGCTGTGTGCATGAACTGTAAGTGGCCTGTATTTTTCTAGAGGCAAGACTCAAATGCTATGGGTTGAGAAAATGTCTCCCAATTAAAAGGGGAAGCCCGTGCGCTCATCGGCAGCAGAGCAAGGCGTAAGAAAGATTACTTCCTATTGGAATAGACAGTAACTGCTTACAAAGAAGATATTTTCCCAAGGGTTTGCAAAACAAAACTTTCATTCCTGGTATGCAGTTTTTTAAAGCTATATGTTCAGACTGCATGACAAGAAAGGATAAAGTAACTGATAGGAGTACTCTTCTAGATGGCGGCAATCAGGATTTCTACTGCATTGTTAGGCATAGATCAATGCAACACTAACAGCAAAGGCTTTACATTTCTGGGTTTCTGGTACGCACAGGGATTTCCCCCTTCAGCAGTTAACTCAATGACCCACCAGACAGCTTCACATATGCTAGACAACCCTTGCCTGAGGCAGGATAATCCCTATGTAAGCCATCCTATACAGTCCATCATCTTGGATGCTTATCTTGCTGGGATCCTATGACCCCAGCTGACTTCCTGCCCTTTGGGCAGGGGGCTGGACTCGATCTCCCAAGGTCCCTTCCAGCCCTAATGTCTATGAAATCTAAACTCTACATAAGACTAACATCAACAGTGACACAACACAAGGCCTAACACCCGAACCTGCCACAGGTAAAGCCAGGGAAGCACAGCAGCCAACTTCTAGAAAACGTTGTAGGTCCTGGACAGAGGGCCACACCGTCCGCTACAGAGGAGGACAAAACCCCACAGTCCCTACCAATCTTACCTTGGGGTAAAATTTCTTCCTGACCCCAAGTGTGGCGTCGGTCTGTCCCTGAGCACAGGGGCAAGACGGTTTAGCCAGGCAGCTCCGGCTTTGCTCCCAGGAGGGCACTGCCGAGTGGAAGTTGGAAGCCTCCAGTACCCTTTTGAAATAGGTTCCGCTTTTCCTGTGTTTCTATTGCCTAGCTCCACCAAGTTAAAAAATATACTGATTTGTGGTCTGTACTGTTCGACCTGTACTTAACTCATTAGAAATGAAACGCTGGAGACTTCACAGCCCAGGAAGTAAAGAGCATAAGAAAGAGCTGGAGCTTGCCATTTTTCCTTACTTGTGGATGTCTGAGAAGGAACACAAAAAAACCCTGCCCCTCCTACAGCAGTTCTTCAAATACAGAATATATTCATTTGATTTAAGTGATGGTATTGACTGAAACAACACTGTGTATTGAAAGTATGATCTGAAGTTGATGCTCATCAACTTGCACACCATAGGACTTCCTAAAACTTAAAATGAATAATAATGATTCAGCAGCATACCCTTCTGCTGCAGTAAAAATACAGCCCAGAAAAATTTTGAACCCTCTGGTATCTCATTTAATATGAGAAATAAAAAGAAAGATACAACTGGCACAGCTGTATCATTTGCTGAAGAAAAAACTTTGTAGAACAGAGCCAAGGCATTGTTAGCGTGACTTGGTAAGCATTACTCTAATAAGAGAGCAAAAGCTGAGAACAAAGATGCTGCTGCCTGATCTTCCAGCTAAGCATATTCCAGTTAAATCAGTATTTTGAACAGAGAAAAACCAATACCCTCACAACACAGTGAGGAGCCTGTACTGAATCAATACTGCACAAGGATAATCAAGTACTTAGACACTGGGAATTCCATGTTTTCTGGTAAGACAGAAGTTCTTAATATTTGAGATTATTTAAGGTCCCACAGCTCTTTTCATGATATGGGTTTCGGCCTAAGGGGGGAAAAAAAGAGCAGCTTAGGTAGCGATACTTTCCCTGCTTCTCTTTGTAATTCTGAACAGATAAACCATTTTTTCTACTGCCTGCCCTAAACTCAAAAAATATTCCTATGTGCTTCTAAATGGCTGAAACCCTCCACACAAAAGGTGGGCATGTGTCAATGGTGCTTGAAGCAATCCCTATATTTATAATTTGAGAAGTGCTTCGGATGAAGAGCATGACAAATGTAAGATTATAATAACTGATGCTCAATTGAGTCACCACGTCATCTCCTTTACAGACACTCATAAGAGCTCATTTAAAGAAAGATTTTCCTTTAAAATTATACTGCAACCACTGACATTTCCTCCAAAGCCGCTTTCAGCAGATCATTATTTATATTAAGCAGTGTTCAGTGCCAAACCAGGCTGCCTTGTAACATGACAGGAAGTCCCTCAAAACAGTCGCACAAAGAAGCTATTCCTCCTACATCATCATATTTTCATTTATTTTGAGAATGAAGCATAGTTCAGTATTGATATTTGGACACAAAACCCTGATGTTATAAATGGGTATTGTGCAGAATTGAGCATGCCAAGTATCGAACTGTTACAACTACACTTGTTGAGCAGTCAGGAAAAAGAAAACAAAATGCCTTGCTCATGATTTAAAAAAAAAAAAAAAATGCAACAGCAGCAATAGAAAAGGAAACCTGGTCAAACAGCTGGGTGCAGGGGAATTCCCCATGCTGATATTTTTAAAGCAGGATTTCAGAAACATCAAAAAGGGTGACATGAGAAAGACGACAAACCTTTGCTTGCGCTTCCGACTACAAGAAACACATACAGATTATTAGCATTACTGTGCCCCAAACAGGTTGCATTACCCCCTGGAACCTCCCATACGTGCATTTAAGTCTAGTCCTGGGTAAAGGTATTAGGGCTTCCCAGTAAAACTACAGAGTTTTAGGCACCGCACCAACTCTTAGTGATCTGTTTATTACGTCAGAAAGATCCATTTATCCTGCAAGTCAGAATCTAAACGCTCCAGAAGAGGTGCAGACGTACAGGACAAAAAACCCATCTTTCTACAAGCCCGTGGTTGTACTTACAGCCATGGTAAGATGCGGGGGAGCCGCCAGATTTGCCGTACTCTTGCTCTGAGTAGCTAGTAGATAGGTTAGGCTGACTAGACCCTCGGCCAAATGTGATCTGGTTGCTACCAACGCCAGTGGCCACCTGAGCCATACGCTCTTTGGTCTTCAGGGCTTGGGCCCTCTCTGTCTTGAGACGTTCATCATCCTTCAGAAGAGACACCAGCTGCTTGGACTTCTCCCTTACATTGATGCCCTGGTCCTTGCCATCTCGGTCAATATACTGAAAGTCTTTCAGGGTCTGAATAGCAAAAATGTTCTCTTTACATTGCTGCGCCACCCTCTCAGAGCCCGTTTTAATCAGGTAATCTAAAAGAGTGAGGGCCTTGTACACGTGCCGCCAGTTTTTGCCATGGTCATTCAGCCGTTTCCAGATCATGCTCATAATTTCAGAAAAGGCCACGACATTGTAAGTCAGATCTGCTATCTCAGTCATTAAGGAACTGGAGGGACCCCAGGGGTCATTGGAGGTTGCTTCCCGAACTTTTATTTCGGCCTCTGAATAATTGTTCACAATGTTTTTCATTTGCCGCCGAATAGATGAAGTCGTCATTTTATTTTCCTTGCAACAAGACAGACCCCCCCAAAAACCCTCAGAAAATGGTTAAATCTGTTTTACTGTACAAGCATCTGAACTACGAAGACTGTGTCAGTGACTGATGTGATCCTCGTTCCACGAAAATCATTTCCTCCCTTCGAGAAAAAGGTCCAAGAAACAGTGAACCATGACCTGTAAAGAAAACAGAAAACGTATTAGCCATGACTAATTCCTCTTTTATCAATAAAATCTCCAAAGTTTTGAACAAATGACATGGAAGTCAACTGAAGCAGCTTTCAAAATCAGGCCCCTTACACATTTTACATGGAGAAAACCTAGCCCGACTCCTCAACTTCAGACAAAGGCTGGATTACCTGCTGAAAGCAAACACATCTGAATAAATTAAACCAAGGCAATAGAACTGTAAGGTAGATCACGATCTTTACAGTATTCCGATTAATTTAAAAAAAAATTTCGCACAATGAAGGAAAGCTAAATCAAAGAACCCACTTGTGCCAGTAAAAGGGGTGAGGTGTCTAATTACCTTTCATAAGATTAAGTACCAAAGTTGAGATCCAACTGGCTTGTAAGTTGTGTCTGACTTGTAAGCCTCCCTCTGTTGGTTAACAGGCATTGTTCAAGTAATACAGGTTGCAGCCGTGTTGGTCTAAGGATATAGGTAGGCAAGGTTCTTTGGGTAAGTCTGATAGCTTTTATGAGATCAACTCAAATAGCTGGAAAAGGTTTTTGCACACTTTCAGGTACAAAAACCCTTTGTCAGGCTGAAGAAACTTCCCCAGATGCTTCCTCAGCCTGATGGAGAAATTCTTCTTTGCAAGCTTTTGGGTACAAACACCCTTCAACTATTTGAGTTGGTCTAATAAAAGATATCAGACTTACCCAAAGAACCTCACCTGCCTTGTTCAAGTAAAACACAGTTGCCTGACAACTCTCATAGTATCATAGAATCGAAGGACTGGAAGGGACCTGCAAGATCATCAAGTCCAGTCTTCTGCCATGGGCAGGAGGTTATGATAAATGGAAAAGGCCAGAAAATTTCCTATAAACTAACCAGTTTACTCCTGCAGTGCCCAGGGACAAACCTAAAGTCAGTTTTGAATATCAAGACAGAGATCCTGAGCTTTTCAACGGGAAGCCCAAGAAGGAGAAGCACTAAAACAGTGCAGTCAAGGTGACCCTGATAATACCCATCAAATTAGATGAGAAATGCTTTTGGAGCTCCTTTACGTGGTACATTTGACAGCACTAGTCAAACCCTCCGTTTCAGCTGCTTACCAGTGTCTTTCACACAGCACAGAAGATTTTTTTTTTCCATTATATGAAAAAAACTATTTTTTTCCCCTTATATGAATAGTAAAAACAAAACTACTCGCAAGGGCAGGCTTTGGAACTGGAAAGCATTTTTCTTTTCTTTTCTTTTTTTGAAGACTACTAAACTTCAAGCGACAGAGACCCGTTAAGGTTTGGAGTGAAGGTCACTTGAGTAAACTGCCTCTAATTCTGATGCTATGTAAAATACTTTGCTGCTCGTCAAAACATTATTGTAAACATATTTTACAAATTAAAGGCAATTTTTAAAACTACTTAATAGTGATGCCGTAATGCAGCTGACCACCGTAGCAGCACAAGCATAGTATTTTTAAGTTCTCCAAGACCACTTCTTCTCCAACGAAGCAGCAAGCTCACTGTGAAAGGCGTGGGTGAGAACAAAAGCACCAGTTGAAAGCCCAACATTATCGTCATTCTTCAGATTACTATCATGCCATTTCAAATGAAGGGAGAATTAAATTTCAGTTTAGACAGCTCGTTTATTTATCATGATCTGCAAAAGGCTCCTACGGGTGAACAGCAGCACAAAGAAATACAGCTCTCAGCAAATAAAATCCCTCTGTGACAACAAGACCAATGAACGAGTCCTCTCTCGCTGAGAAAATTCATCTTTGGCCGTAAGATTTAAAATCAGACTCCAGGGAAGTTGCATCATCACTGCATTTTCCTTCACACTCCTTTAAATTCAAGTCGCAGGAAAATAATTTGAAACTATCATCGAACTGAGTGATACTCCAAGCTCTAAAGCACCCTCTGAATAGGAAAGAGACTACACACTGCTCCTGGAGAGAGTCCTGCACGCTGCAAATCCAGAGTCTGGAGTGAAAACCCCTTCTAAACACTGTCATTTCGCTCTCCAGCATATCAAGTGGGAAATGTTGCAAAGATTTGAGGGTAAGATATTAGGGCACGTCCAGATGAGCCCGGCCGTACAGTATATGGCGCCGCAAACGCATCTGCAGAGCCGCATACTACACAATCAGGGGTCCTCTGCGCTGCAAGGGCATGCTGTCCATGCATGCGCTGCTCTGGGGCTTTTCCCCCCATGGGATTTTTTGACCCCTGGATATCCCTGGGGGAGGGGGGGGCAGAAACAGGGCAGTGCATGCACGGGCAGCACATGCTGCTGACAAGCGGGACCAGGCCACCTGGAACTGTGCTGCAGCTGCAGCCCCGAGAGGCCTCCAGGACCCCAGGTAAGGCTGCTGGGGCCAGCACAGTGCCTCCGCTACTGCCCCCGGGGTAATACACTGCATGCCAAAGCATGCATGGCATG
>NW_017728927.1:8937838-8960265 GCF_001723895.1 Crocodylus porosus
CCTGTTTTAAATGAAAGAGGAAACAGTGGTTGGAGTAATTCTCAATCCAGAGATGGCCTGCATAGAAACCCTAAACTTGAAGAGAAGTGTAGTTGATGCTTATCTTTTATTATTGGTAACGCATACCAAAAGTGCCAGAAGCTGGAAGTGGGAAAGTGTAGATTATGTGCATACAGGTTCTGGAACAGGATGGGATGCCCACGTGATTACCTCCTCGCTCTCACAGTTTGAAGCTTTCCTGCAAGGCTGTGTGTGTCAGCTGCTCTGCAGCACTAACAGAAGGGGACAGAGATGCTACACGCACAAGTGACAAACCTAGCGGGGAGAACAGGCTATGGGGATCTGGAAAAGGCATGAATGCTTGGAGGGACTATTAAGCATAGCCAGCAAACATTTTAAACAAAGCGAGTGTGCCAAATTCCGTGCAACAGGCACCAAGGTACCCCTAACTTTCCCAAAAAATTCAAGGTTTCATTTGATGTTGTGTAGTTCAACAGCAAGGATAAGATTGCTGGAGGTTTAGAGTTTGTGTTGTGTAGCAATCCGGCATTCGACATAATCAATGTTCTGGAATAATTTCTCCATTTCAATTCACAAGTAAATAGTTTGCATACTAAAGGATGTAGAGTACAGGCATTAACCTGGTACTTAATGAACCAAAGGTATGTGTAGAGCCACTTCATTTCTCTAATACAAGTATTCTACCTCTGACCTGTTAACATCAACTAAAATTTTAGAAGGGGGTTTTATTTTATCATGTTTAAAAAGTCAAAGGAGAATGGGGGGGGTCACCTATTTAATGCTTTAGCTATATTATTAACCTGGCAGGAATTTAATGTTTATGGCAAATATTTTGGCCCTATCAATATATATCAAGGTCAGGGAACTTCATAAAGCAACTGCTGAATGGTATGCAAATCAGCTGTTGCCTCAGCCCACAAAATTAATAATTTCGTTGATCACTGCTGCTTGGGGAATACCACAACTGCCTTTGAGATGAAAAGCCAAATACTGCCATTTCCTAAAGGAAGTGAGAACACATTTTTAATGCATGATTAGTTACTTTCATAGAAAATGTGGTGCTATTTTAATAGAAAATTTAAGTTTCTTTCAGTGAACCTTAGTGAATTAGCATCCCACCAATGAACCGCTGGAAAAGGACAATGCACTTGCAACTTCAGCAAAAGTCTGGGTCTGCATTACAAACAGTACAGTTGCAAGTGCAGCAGAAAGTAAGACAAGTTCTACAATGGCTGCTCTTTGCAGAAAACTAGGAACAGGAAAAACCAGGAACAGGCACAATCAACCTGAACAGATTTTTCTTAAAAGGGGTAGGCAAGATCTGTGTTGGCAATTTTTTTTTTTTTTTTAATTGCGCCTCCCAAATTTTACTCATTTAACCTTAGAGGCAACTTTGTCTCTTCTCTCTAATAATCTTGTCTTGTCTGAAGGCAAATGAACATGCAATTTTGCAGAAAGCAAACTGACATGGACAGGGGCTGTCAAAGTGAATGTGCAGAGGGGACATCTAATTTTATCAGTTGCTCTTGCATCTTGCTCCAACACTTTCATTAAGTGAATAACCCTAAAACATACGTATTCAGACACTGAATGCATAGTGAAGAAACTTAACTGTAGTTCTTCCTACTGGATCTCTCAAAGAAATGAAGTTCAGTAAATGAATTTGCACAAGAGAAACCACCGTCTTTAATTGGCGAAGACCAACACAAAAGAAAAGCCAAGCCACACAAACCTTTCTGAACATCACATGAAGAAGCTGCAATACAAGCCTACCCAACATACCGGCTTTCAACAAAATCCTTCTCTGGAATGTAAAAAAACCCCAAAAACCCACAGTTTATCTGTGCTGATAAAATAGTCTTCACTATAAACATTAAGCTTAGTAAGTAAATAGACCTAGACTAGTCGACTATTCAGCTAAATTAACTGGAAAATACTGCTGTTAATATGCTCCTTTCATAACAAGGCAGTATTACTGTTAACTTTTGCCCCGTTTAAAAATTCACCAGGGCACAGATGTAAATACAGGAGTTAGTTCTGACCTGAATATGTTGGAGGCAAGAAATACGCACACAATTCAGATTGGGCCCGTTACCCTCAGCGGATATGAAAAAATTCTTTTTTTAGAACTGCTGGAACTAATTATGTCTTTAAACTTCAGGAGACAGTTGTCACATTAAATGGTACATAGTGCTAGAAGCACAAGATATTTTGACCCATATAAAAAATCCACTCTCTTTCTTTTTTCTGCCACAAATCTGAATTTTTCTCCTCCCAAGGATTCAGAGGGTGTTGGACCCAGTTTATATATACAGGCAACCCCTGCTTAGTGCTCTTAATTGGTTCCCAAAAAACCAGCATTAAGCAGAAATAGCCTTAAATGAAACTGAAAGTTTTTGATGAACCAAGATGGTGACCACAAACGTTATAAAGAAGCTAGCTGAGCGCTAAGTGGAATCAGGTATCAATGTAAAACGAGCGTTATAGCGAAATAGCGCTAAGCAAACCAGCATTAAGCAGGGGTTGCCGGCACGTGTACACACACACCCTCTCTCTCTATATATATCTATATAAATAAAAAAAGAAAAGAAACATGTTCTTTAAGTCTGGAACAACCCATGAAACATCTTCAGGATAATGGCTATGCGACTTCAAGTAAAGAGAGGGAGGTGGTATATTAGCTGATGTATCATCACCTTATATTGGTGAGAAAATCAGAGATCAAATCCCCTTTATTCATGGCCATGATGGTCTTCTCTTGTTACAGAAATATTTGTATGACTGTGAAACCTAGAGGCCCACAAAGATCTTGTTAAATGCTATAACACAACAGAAAAGACCATGCCTCAAAACGGCGCTAAATTCGACACACAAAAACAAAGGGAGGGAGAGTGAAAAAAGGTAAAAATCTGTGAAATGACTCGTGAAAGATGCACAGTAGATGACAAAAGCCAAGAACAAAACCAAGGTCTGCCAACCCTCTGTCCAGTTGCTCTATCCACTAGACCCCATCTCCAGTGAAGATATCCCCCGTGCCTAGGTGTTAGTTCATGCAAACTGCAACATCAAGATAGTGATTCAAATGTAGACCCTGATGTCAGCAGAAGCAGCTCTAATGAAGTTGATGCTTATGCGGTTATTTAAAAATACTTCTACTACTGAAAAAAAAAATAAAAGTACATTAAAGTTTCCTGCTGAAGCACTTGAAGTCAGAAACTAGTGAAGCAAACCTTAATTCTTCCCCAATTTGCATAAACCTAATGATTCAGTTGTTTAAAACTTGAAGCGGTATATGACCATGTAATACGTGATTTGTTGGATTAATGGTCAAATCCACTATAGCAAATCCTCTGTTCTTATATTAAAATCCATTCCCCGGATCTTCGGGACAAGCCAAGTTATTACACAGAACTGCTTAATAAAGCTGTTAACACCAAATGCTAAATCTGGAAACACTGCTTATAATTCAGTGCTCCCTGGAAGATGACAGCAAATTTGTTTTAATTGCTGCGGCAGTAGAAGTCCTCGGAAAGAGGAGACATTTATTGAATAAAGGACTGCCTGCAGTGAAAGCCTTTAGTCAGAATTGAGGGATCAGGTATTGTTATTTCTATTATTTTGGAATAATAGGCACATATTTTTTTCTTATGTATTATATAGGGCCGAAACCCTATCTGGCTTCAAATACGATTCCATTCTGTAGCTGCAAAAACTTTGAAAGGGTTTTTTCTTAGGCTCCCACTGATTGTACTTCACAGATTTCCATATTCATAAATAATTCTCACAGAATGAACAGATAAGTGAGTGGGTATAGCTGTACGGCCTAGCGCATATTAAGCTACTTTGATACAAACACTTGTTTTCCAATCCATACACAAAAAGAGGTGCAACTGTGCACTGTGATGCCTCCGAGAAGAGTATTAAAAAGACACTATGAAGCTTTGCACAATGCATAAAAGCTAACAAGCAGAACACATATTAGCTCTCTTGTGCTATTGTACAATGAAGAAATCCAGAGTCATGAGTATAAGGCAGGCACTGAAATGACTGCCGATGCCTTCCTGCCATCTCCCTTACAAATTACTTAAGGAATCCACGTAGTTTCATAGGTGTTAGGGGCTGTGTGGCAAAGTGGGCCTCCCCAACTAGCCACAGTGCTAGGTTCCCCACTTGCCTTTGGGCATGCCTCCCACCTGACTCGCCTGCCATGCCTTGTTCTTAATTAAGATTTATTTAAGGCAGGAGGGTGCCCATTCTTGCCCCAATGCCAAGGGGCACTACCTGTGGCTCTGTACCTCCCCTACACCACCCCCTTAGAATGAGATCTGGGGGGCTTCACTTGGCTGACTTCTCTGCTGGGCTCTGCCCCAACCTACTGCAGACCCTGCCACATGGCGAGCACCCCAAAGGTGCTCCGCTACAGGCTGGAAGGGACCTTACAACATCAAAGGGTCCAGCCCCCTGCACTTAGGGCAGGAAAGAACAGCTGGGGTCACATGACCCCAGCAAGGAGACACGGTTCAATTTAGGAGGAAAAAAAAAAACATCCCTGAAAGCTAAATATTGGTCCCCTACAAACAATTTGGGGGATGAGGAAGCCCCAAAAATAGAGCCAATTCTGGAACCTTCCCGCTCCCTTTTGCCAAAAAGAGAAAGAGGAGTCAGCTTTCATGGAGGGCAGGTGGCCAAAGTACATCTTTAAAGAGTTAATACTGATAAACCCCCACAAATAAATTTAGATTCATGATCTGCAAGGTTTGATTTTACCATAGATTGTTCAGTCATGCCCTGGAGGTCCCAGAGATAAATTAAGTTTTTAATGTGGACATAGACATAGCTACGCAACAGAGCTCTGCATCCAGGGGTAAGCATTACCAGGTGGTTTTCTCCGTCATGCCCTTTTATTATTATTATTACATTTGTTTGCAAGGACCCAGCATCTGGCATATTATCAGAGGCATGCTCAGAATATCTGGATACTTGGGTAGTTTAGTGAAAGGGAAAAATGTCCCTAGGCGGTTGCACTTTGCAGCTCAGCACGTAGCTTTATCACCTAGCCACTTTACTCCAGGACCTGGAAAAGTCAATGATGTGCATGTTTAACTTTGCAACCTATGACACAAATTAAATCACTGGAAAGAAAACTAATGCAGACTGCATGGGGTGGGACACCGTCTGAAAGTCTTGCAGTTCACTGCACATCCCAGCTCCATAAGGAGCCTAATTTTAGCTTTGGCAGCATCTCTTTATAAAAATAACACATCCCTTTGCTTATAGCTAGGTCAAGTGTCACCCTGACAGCAAGCTAGCTTCATTTCATGCAGCAGGTCTCGTTTTATTCCTCACTCATAATACAGAGATGACTGGACAGGTAATGAATAATGAAACAGTTAAGAATTGTAGAACAGCATAAGGTCAAGCCATTATGCAATGAACCAAAAACCCTAAATGTAAATTAATCTAATAGTACAACAAATAAGTATTTACCGGGACTCTCCAAGGGGAAGCCGTTCTTTTGAGAGTTTCAATCAAAGCATTTCTACACGTATTCAGCAAATAATAAGGAAAGGAAAATTGTCTTGATGTGCTTCACAATATTTAGTGTAGAAATCTGAAGCATGTGCAACCTGCTACACCTATATGGTCACTATTTTAGGCTGAAATAAAGATGATGGGAGAGATTTTCCAGATAAAAACCCATGAAAGTTTGGTTGGAGACACATCTGGAAGGACTTCTTCGAATCCATCCCTGATTAGCATAGTACGCGCTTGCTATTTTAAAAGTTAACAAAACCTCAAAGCAAAGCCAGCTTCCTATCAGCTAAAAACATGCACTAAGATATAAACACAGATGACCCCAGCCAGGTGTCTGTCCAATCTCCACTTCTTAGCTCATGAAGTTAAATGTCATGAAGTCATGCCATGAAATCACAGAATCATAAAAAAAATGAGGGTGAGGAAGGGACCTCAGGAGGTCACATCTAGTCCCCACCCCTGCTCAAAGCAGGACTAGCCCCAACTAGATTGTGCTAGATATTAGGAAATGTATATAAATCGGCTGGATATTAGGAAGTGTATATGATCGGCTATTCACAGGGCTTTAGGGATAAAAATACTTTGATAGTTATGAATTGTAGCCAATCCCTGGGGGGAAAAATATATATATATCTTTTTAGATCTCTCTCTCTCTCTCTCTATTTCTAACTAGATATATGTCTAGATATCGATATAGACATATATTATTTACCCCAACCTCAATTATTTTTAGATAAGTAAACCACATAGCCAAAGGAGCCTGTAGGTGAAAAGTGATCATTTAAAGACAGGGTTTGGTTACCAGATGAATGTAATTTTCTTTTTAACATGAACTCAGTGCTTAATGTAAAAATCTGCATAAATAAAGAGAAGTGGTCTTTGGGTGGAAAGTATTGCCATGGAAGGTTGAAGCCCTTGATAGTCCTGCAAAACTATTTCTTTTCATCAGGTTTGCAGCAATCTTGAAAACCTATATCTTCAGTCTGAAGGCCTGTGTGTACTGCAGAGACTCTGCCCCCCAGAAGGATGCTAGCAGCAGAACCCCTTAATGGAGACAGTGGATGTCAGCAGAAAGGAGTTTTTTCTGCCAGCACAGCTACACCACAGCACTGAATACTAGCTAAGCTGATAAAAGCAGCACAGTCTCACTTACATGAGAGGTTACTGGTGGAAACACAGCTGTTCTTGTGAAACATCGTAAGCTAAACCAACCCACAGCTTCCTAAACGTGTTGTTTTAAACTGGTTAAAAGCAGACAGGGGATCCCAAAGTCTAGCCTTCAAAACTCTTATGGCACTAGAAAAATACCTATACACTCCCTAGTGATGCGAAAGACTTCCCTGGCAAGGTGCCGGGGGTACAAAGGAAGGGGAGGGCACTAACCTATCATTTTCTATAGAGAATTCCTTCAAACGTTATTGCTCTAGCCCTTACAGCTGTTGAGAAAGACTTGACTATGAATGGCATTTCACATCGTGCCCCCAAGCATGCAGAGACTTCTAGTGGCTGTGCTGCTCCATTTGGTCCGGACGCTGCAGAGCGAAAACGTCCTCTCCTCTTCTGAGAAGGGAAAGCACCAATACCGGTCAGCATCCAAATGAATATTCAGGAGTTTGTTGGCACAATGTCAACCGCAGCATCAATTTTGTGATACTGCTAGAGAAACCCGGAGTAGCACAGAAGGACACCGCTGTGCTGCTTAAAGATGGGTGGATGGAAAGACTGATCCCAGCCAGCTCAATACTTTGGTATATTAACGCAGCACAAGGAAGCTTACACTGCTATATCCTCATGACCGAGCGGTTTTGAAAATCTGGCAATGTGAGCCAGCCTACAAAGGGCCTGCCATCCAGAGATTAGAGAGCACTGGAAGAAACACCTTTTCCAGTACGCTCTAAAGCACTGAGTTTTTCTTCAAAAGCTTTGGCTTTTGCGTGCAGAAGGAAATGCAGTCCCCTGGTCTGTCGATCTCCCATCCTTCATCTGGACAACGTTCAATTAGGAGTCCAGCAGACATTGATTCACCCCATGTGAAGTATTCACTCTGAGCGGCAGATAGCCTGAACACCATTCAACTGTTCCACAGTATAAACGGAAGGAGGAAAGCAACCTTTGTTCTACACGGAAGAGTAAAAGCCACCTGCTGACCTGGTCTATCCTGAAATGAAGATATCTGCAACCATTTCTTCTAGGAACTGCCTGCTTTTCAAGCTGGACCAGTTGTTCTTATCAGAAAAAAAATACGGTGGATTATCATTCCTTTTAGAATTGCTCTTATTGGAAAAACAAATAGTTTAGCAGGTTGTTGGTTGTAGCCGGGTTGGTCTAAGGACATAGGCAGGCAAGGCTCTTTGCGTAGATGTGATGTCTTTTATTAGATCAACTAAATAGTTGGAAAAAAGTTCTTTGCAAGCTTTCAGGCCCAAACACCCTTCTTTGGGCAATGGGAGAGTCTCAGGCAATGAGCCTTTGTAGGACTCAATCTAATACTTTTTTCCACTGGTCATCTCTAGATGTGACTCAATGGGAGTCTCTCCCATTGCCTGAAGAAGGATGTTTGTAGCCAAAAGCTTGCAAAGAACCCTTTTTTCCAGCTATTTAATTGGTCTAATAAAAGATATCACATCTACCCAAAGAACCTGACCTGCCAAACAGTTTAGCACAAATAACTCCAAAGCAAGATATCCCAAATTCAAGTCTCTCTGCTCCACATCACCTTGCTTTCCCATAGATTTGTATCTAGAGATGACCAGTGGAAAAAGTATTAGGTCGAATCCTGCAAAGGCATTCAGGCACAAATAAACACAGCTGGGGAAAATGTGACATATCAGCTTTGATCAATGCAAAGAATCCTGTTGTGTTGATTATAGAATAGATACTTCAAGTTTCAGGTCTCACTTTATCACTCTGACGCAGTCTGCTTGGCTCTGAGCAGTATTCTCCCCGACACCCACCCACAAATCACCACAGGAACACACTAACAAATTCAGAAACTCATCAAGCTACAAACACTCACGCACACCAGTGATTAGAGGGAAAAAAAAAATCAATCTGTATCCATGTTACTGAGTTAGAATGGAAAGGCTTCAATTAATGAGTGCTTTTAGCACGACATGAATTTCAAATGAGAAAGTCTCATTCAAATGGCATGGAAGTTCTGCAAAGCTCAGTCTATTCCTACGTGGAAAACCTCCATCAAATTTGGAGTTAAAATTGTCGGACAAACACATACCACTCACACAAACCAAAAATAGCAAGGAAATTACTCAAGTGCCCTGTTGACACCTCCCACTATAAAACTATCTCCATTCCACCATGCCCAGTCCATACACCTCCACTCTCACCCTGAAAAGTGAACGTGCAGCCTTAATTCATAATGTACATGGCTGCAAAGAATCAGATTTGATGATTACCATGGGGTCGTTGTGACTTGCGCCAATTTTTTATATATATTAAATTGGTGAAAGTCACATATATATTAATATATAGAATTGCACCAATTATATGACATGGAGCTCTCACTAAGTGGTTCTGCTATGCCAGGGTGGGCAAAATGTGGCCTGGGGGCTGGACGCGGCCCGCCAGGCCATTCTATCCGGCCTGCGGGGCCCCTAAAACGTTTAGAAAATTAATATTTATTTGCCCTGGGCTGCCTGTCATGTAGCCCTCGATGGCTTGCCAAAACTGCCCTCTGTCCAAAATAATTGCCCGCCCCTGTGCTATGTGGTACATATAGCACGGTGACAGGTTACAATTTTTTTCCTGTAATGTTAGGAAAAGTTAAGTGACTGAGGGTCCCATGCTAGCAACCACTCCAAATTTAGTAATAATTTTAGAGCAGGAGTTGGAAAATAAAAGCTGTGCGTGCGCATGCTTTGCTGTAGGCGGTTTATGGTTGAATTCAAGGTTATGTATTGGTTGGCTAGGACGGTGGGAGGAGACATATGGGGTGTGGGTGGTGGACGGGACGAGAGGTTCAGAAGGGGGAGATGTGGAGAGTAGATGGGCTATGAGCTGATATACCTCCTTTTTTTTCCCCTCACTTTTGTGGACTGTCTTGGTGGACTAGGCAGCTTAGCCGTAATTCAAAGTCAACTAGTGTGAGAAATCCCCAGGTTTTTTTATAGCTATATTCTTACGTATATCTTTGATGGGAATGAATTACCAAACTACAACAAAGCAGACGTTTGGATATGAGGAGAGCTCATTTAGAAGGAAAAACCTTTCAGTATTAGGCTACCCACAAAGGAAGGTGAAAGCGTTAATAAATCCTCCACACTGCTGGGATAACCACTCTTTTTTTGGCCACATTAAGTGTGATTGTATGGGTTATTTTATTTTTTCTCATGCAAATGTAGCTCTGAAAATTCCTGATATATACTGATCTGCCACCAGCTTCCTAAGGTTTTCTGAATCTATCCTTCCGCAATACTTCTACCTACTCTCCTATCTATTTCAAGTTCGTAGATGGTATATGCTGTGAGTAGGTGTTAGCTTGCTCTTCTCAAAGAGGATGACAACGGCTTGTTTCTCCAAAGCATCTGCTGCCTGTTCCTTTGCTAAATGTCGCTTTCTTCAAGTTGGCTTCTGTAGGGAACATGTGTTCTCTCTTCTCAGATTTGATCTTTTGTCATCAGCAACTCTGTAAATACCCTCAGTGCTAAAAAACCAAAAAAATCAAATACTGGTATCCTACATTTCTATGCAACATTTCAGCTATCTTCCAAGGAAGTGACTAGATCTAGATAGGGTTTGTAGCCAAAATCTTGAGACAAGAATTGTTATCATTCATGCAAAAACAGATATGTGGTTTCCCCAGCATACAAATTATTCTCTTGATGGTCTTTTAAGGACAAATAATTTCTCCTGACTCTTAGCATCAGAGTCCTCCTTTCTTTCCCTTCTCAGAAGAGGAGGGGACAGTGAAACTCTCTCTTCTACTTGTTATTCTAAGACTTTTTAAGACTCCACCAGACCTATTTTTTCTTGCAAGAGCATCCCAGTCCATCCAGTCACAAGACACAAGAGATTCTAACCTATTAAATGACCATCAACTAGTAGAAGCGATGAATCTGTCAATACCGTCCCTAAATCGATGGGTATAACATTATGCTGAAGAGGTTACTATTTTGAGCTGATGAAATTCAAGCATCTCTGCCTTAAGCTGTCAGCAACCATTTCACTGAAGGTGGGGGAATGGATGTATTAAAATCACCCTCAATTTTGTTATCCCTCTTGAAATGCTTGGTGCAGCGTCCACTTGCCAGTATTTCCCTGCCAATCAAAGGCTTGTCCCTACAGCTCTTGGGACATCTGCCTCCTTGGCAAGATGAGAAGCACACCTTCCACTGTTCATTCTCCTGTATGGGGTGTGAGGACCCAGTCTTTCCCTTCTTCTTAATATCCAAGTCAGGTACTATTGAATCTTAAATTGTGCTTTTAAGTTTGTGAACACAACTCCATAAAGCCCTCAACACAAGGCTGCTGCAAATGTTCCAGTACCTTGGATTTCCACCTCATCTTCTCAGATGTGGCTGTCTTCTCCATCTTGGGAGAAGAACATCAAGATGCAAAGACATGTCCTTCCTGAATACAACCAGTACCTCTGAGTTTTGAGCTATCCCTAAGAATGACCTGAAAAGGCATTTAACGTAAATGAACTAGGAGTTTTTTATTATGTATTTTCTGAAAGATGCTTGAGGTAGACTTGAATGTTCTTGTAGTAAAAAAGCAGAACAAAGACTATTCTGCCTGTCTTATCTTACCCGGAAACCTCAAGTCTGGTCTTCTGCCGCTTTGATGGAAGACTTTCGGGGGCTGACTTCAAAGCTCAGCATAGTTTCTGAACAGGCAGTCTGCCTAACTTAACCCTATTTACACTTGCAGATAAACTTGTATCAGCATCAAGCCTGCTCCAAAGGAAATTTATCAACATGGCATGTGTATATGCATACTAAGTCAACTTAAAATAAGCCAGCTTAATTAAGCTGCCTTATCTAAGCTACCCTAGCTGAGTCAACTTAGCTACACATGCTTAACTAAGCCTATTTATCTAAGCTGCCTTAACTGAGCCACCTTAACTACAACAACTTAAATTAAACCACATTGGAACATACACACATACAGCTCCATGACATGCTGGAAACCATCTTGTGAACTAAGTTGACTCAAGTAATATGGCTCAAGATAATCCACCTTGGAGGTATATTATCTTGTGCTGCATTTAAGCTGACTTTGCTCCACATACGTGTGTACGCTTTGATAGTTAAGGGGGGTTTAAAAAATTTAGCTGGCTTAACTGTCAGAAAGTTAGTATGTGTGTACACACTCATGGTACTGAAAGCAGTGATAGCTGCCACATTACCCAAGCTACAACACCGGAAATGCTACAGCTAAACCAAAGCTGGTAACTACAGTGAGATTCAGGTGCACCGAAGACCGTGCTGCTCACACCCTAAACTTCCACCCAGTAAATCAATTAACAGGCTTGAATCTCTGGATGCCACCAACAATTCTTTCTTTTTTTTTTATTTCTTTTTTATTGCTAGCAGGTCCTTCAAATATTGAGGTCCATATTGAGTCCTTCAAATTAATTTTAAGTTAACTTTTCTTCCTACATTCCTTCTCATTGTCTTTTTTTCCAGCACAACCCTATGACTGGGGCAGCTCCTGAATTTTTTTTCTGTGAGACATCACCACAAATATCGTAGATATGCTAATCACTTGGTTGTAAACAGTTTTTTTCCCTCTGCCCTGCCCCAGAGGCTGGGAGTTGGCTAAAATAACAGCTTTAATCAAAACAGTGTAGCAACCTGTAAATAAAAAGGAGGCAATAGAGAGAGACTTGAATGCAGTCAGCATCTGTTTAGAACACAGTCGTGTAAGCAGAAGGCAGTGCTTAAATCCCTCTTGCTAGGGGAACAGATGCAAGAGGCACTATTTTATTAAGAAGCATTAAAACAAGGGTTTGGGCAAAGATGAGGCAGAGATTGATCTTCAGAGATCACCAGCCTCATAGTGACTTTTAACAAACACAGCCCCTCTCTTATGCTCATTAGGCACTAAAGTTAAACAGGTATTAACAAAAGATTTTGTGAAGCATCTAAGGTGGGGATCTCAGCCACATGTGCCCATGAAGCAACATATGGCGGTTCTGGCCTGCAGAGCTGGAGGGCTTTGCCCGTGCCAGCACCCCTGCCCACTCCAGAGCCGGAGCTGGGCAGTGAGAAGCTGTGCCAGTGCCAGGCAGCACCCAATTGCCCCCACACAGCTGCTACTTCTCCCCGCTTCCCCAGCTCCTGTCTGACATAGATCAGATGGTTTCAGAGATGCATCAGCAGCATGGGACTTTGCTGGAGCCAAGCAGCTGAAAGCTGTGCCCACACCACCACTGCTTCTAAGGGTGCATCAATAAAAGATTTTGGGGGCCAGTAATGATGACCAAGTATTGACCAGCCATATTGGCTGATATGCAGCCCAGCAGCTTGACAAGCAGCACCTGGCTGATAAGTCTGTTGGAGGGAAGGGGCAGATCAAGCCCCCATAGTGAGGGGGCGAAGCTGGGGCAGGGGCAGGTGCTGCACAGCCGGGGACAGAGCTGCAGGCAGTTCATCTCGGCGGGGGGGAGCAGCGCCCACTGCAATGCATACCCCGGGGGAGGTATGGGAGCTGGACATGTGCAGCCTGAATCCACACTACCACCTCTTCTCCCTGCTCCTTCCTGGCAGCTGCAACGTGGGCACAGCTTCAAGCCAGTGAGGGCTACGCTGGAGCTGGGCAGCTTCCAGCTATGTCCAGACTGCAGTCTGGGGGGGAAAGAGTATGCAGATACCTGGTTCTGGTGCAGCTTCCCAACAGCTGGAAGTGGGGGGTGTGGGAAAAGAGATAACGAGAGCTCCAGCATGGGCACAGGGAAAGCTCCTACTGCTGCTTCCTCCTGATGCTCTACAGATTCATGCACAGCTGGGGTGTTTCAGCCCATTGTTTATAAAGGTTGCCAGCTCCTGGTCTAAGGTCTGGTCTATACTGGAAAGCTTCATTGCTATAACTGTCACTCAGAAGTGCGTTTTATTTACCTTTTTAACAAGTATAGGTGTATAGGTCAAAGTTCTGGGATGGATTCATTATACGGACATAAAGTACTGATACTCATACTTAATGCTGGCATAGTTATTCCTCTTCCTTTTTGTAACTGTGCTCATGCTGAGGGGCTGTACCACTGTACTATGTCAGTAAAGTCAACACAGCAGGCAGCCAAGTACCCAATGAAAATCCCTTTTGCTCAATGGCTCAACTTTCTTCGTCTTTTTACATCAGAAATGTAATTGTTTTTGACAAGCATCTTCCAGGCTCTTTATAAATCATAAATAGTAGAGAAGGTAGAGATTTCCTTCCCATTTTGCTAATCATTTAACAAAAAAGAGAGGCCTTTCCTGGAAGTGGACATGTTTTCAAAGGACAGAGAAGCTGCACTGACCAAACTGACCCAAAAGGTGAAAAGACTGGTCCTACCATACAGCATTCAGCCTATTTCAAATGTCTGCACGTGAAACACAACCCACTGTTGAACACAAGGTCTTCAAGTATGCATTATTTTATTTTACCTAATATTAGCTATCCAAGATGAAAATGACATAAGCCCCAACCCAGCAAAAACTTTCTGCATGTAATGCTCTCACACCAACAGACTACTTGCATGTTTAGAGTCAAGTGTCCACAGGCTCTTCTGGATCCGGACTGAAGATCCAGAAATGTATATCTGAAAAATGTGCAATACAGGCAGCCTACAATATCTTGCTCCTTTTAATCCTCTTCAGAAATTCAACAGCTTGCAAGTTAAAGATAGAATTACCACCATCCATATTACTTAGTACAATGCATGCCAAATTATATGACGTTCCGACTTTTGAAAACATATGTAAATGCTTTCTTGAAGGCATAATAAATTTGTATCTTTATAAAATTAAAACTATTTCAACTATAACTACTGTTAATTGGAAGATGACAGAAGATGCAAGCTACCAATTATACTATTTTCTGCTTCACAAACTTGTTAAACCAAAATGATCCCTTAACTTATCACACGTCCCCAATATTTCTCAAATGGGTGCATTTTAAAACAAAATACCCAAAACATTCATAGACCGTCCAAATCATCTACACTTTCATGATACTTGTACACCTCTCTGTTGTACAACAGCTTTGAATTTTAAGCATTTAAAGCCCTCAATCTGGTGTTTCAAACTTTTAAACAATCACAAAGAAAAGTTTAACTTTGAAATCCCTCTACAATCATCCTGAAAATAAAAGTAAAAAATCAATTTCAAAGAACTTGCTATTTCATACTCATACTAAATCTATGTAAGATCTTCAGCTCCTAAAAGCTTAAATGCTGTTGAAACTTGGGTAGAATCCATCTATGATAATGGTTGATCGATAAAACTGCTCCTGGCTTTGAAGTGGATTTCACAATGACAAAGTCTACTAAAGTAACAATATTCTGATCTCAAGCTGCAGGTAGCCACCATACGCATTAAAAAATAGCTGGAAGTGTACTATAAAAATTTGTAGAAGTTATTATTTAACAATTTAATGTGTTGGTTTTTTAATCTATTATTTACAGTTCTCACAAAGAAGTCCTTGGCACCTATTTCATTGCCAGTCTCTAACTATACCAACCAAAGCAGCATCTTTACTTTCTGAGACATGCACCAGGAGTTGGTAAACTGGAAGCTGAACTTACGTGAACTTGGCACAATTAAAAATTAGCCATTTTCCACCCCCATAACAAACGCTTGAAGCTTTTCAAAAAGTCAGTGCAGGGAGCACAATGCTAGCCTGCAATCATAACATCATGTAAGGCAATTTGGGCTCCACAAAGGATAATATTTCAGTAAGTAATACAACAGATGTTAGTGTCATACTTCCAAATGGTTTTTACACAGGGAGCTTTTTTTTTTTTTAAATGATAAAATATGTGAACACTAGTCCCTTAAAGACTCTCAAAAATGTTCATAACCTGATTTGCCAGGGACATGAAAAAAACCATTATCTCCCCACCTCCCAAAAGAGTCATTCCCATGCACACTCCAGCCATACCACAAGCTGGTAGAGTGCTTCACTGATTAACTGGCTGCACAAACCAATAAAAATACTGAAATTGTGCTTTTCGAGTATTAAACTTCTTTTCTTTACATATATTCACACAACACAGCACGTTCTAGATACAAAGTCTTAGTAAAATGTCTCCTAGATTTGCATTTAGAAGTGAGGGACCAGGATTAATGAAATGGCCAATCCTGGTCTTCAAATTACTTTTCAGATCATATTGCATGGTTGGAAGCAGCCCATCCACCCCTTCCCATTTCTTGCCTCTTGTTGGAACAAGCCTTGTCCGTACCCAGGCTGTGTTGAACATAAGCTGCGGTACTAATTGGGCAACAGAAGCTGACTGAAGAAATCATTGCTTCTTCCATAATGATAATCCTAAAAAAAATTAGGAGGAAGGTGAAGCTTCTGCTCATCCAAAATTAGGAGAAAGGTGAAGCTTCTGCTCACCCAACTAAATGAATGGGTGCAGGCTTTCTAGCTGGAAAAAGGAAAAAATTAAGCGTGAAGTCAGCCTATGTGCATCCAGGAGGACAAGACTATATAAAGTCATAACATTAGGATTAAAAATAAGCACCAAGTGACTGTGAAAGGTGCAACCCCCAAAAAAGCAAAAGGGGAGCTGCACCTGTGAGTCCATTTTCCTACAAGTGAGCTTTGAGACATTTCTTAAACACACATAGGCTATGGAAGACCAAACCAGCATGCTCTCAAAATCTGATTCAAGAAGAAACTCTCCTCAAATACAACGCTCTCTTTTAACTCAGGAGATAAAAATCTGAATCTTTGGTTTGCTCTTCCCTCCAGGTACATCGTTACCTGCACGGTTTGGTAGTGCAACCTTTGTGATCCAAAAATTCTCATCTGTGAACGGTGCAACGTGATTCATGCAAGTAAGCAATTGCCATTAAGAGTAAAGTCGCCAGAACTTTATGAGAGAGTAATTGCACACCAACAGAAGAAATGCACAATCAGGGAAAAGACTATAAAATTACACAAACACAGAGGGGGATAAATTGCAAGTGACAAAAATACAGTCAAGAAAGAGCTGATGACAGATTTTCATTTAAGTGCGAGGAAGTAATTTAAACTGTCAGGAGTTGTTGTAATAAGATGATCATTCTCTGTAAAGATTCTTAAAGTGTCTTTGTTGGAATAAACCAATGGAAAAAAAAAAAAAAAAAACTGATGAAAGCACTTGTAAAGGTTAAAAAAAAAAAATGATTCCAAGACTAGAAATTAATAAGGTTTCTTACCTAGTGAAGATGGGTCTCAAAGCACATTGGTAATATCAGAAGCAGCTCTGTCACCCATTGATGCTATTTTAGGCCAACGCTGATACAACAAATGTAAAAGTCTTTTTATAGGGAAAATAGCCCAACAAAACAGACCTGAGGGAGATAAGCCTTTTGCCTCTGCTTGCTGTGTTTTACATAAGACTGATAAATTGGTTTAACAAGATACTCCATTATATAAGTGAACATCTGGAACACTGTGAGGAAAGCTGTTAGGTCAAAAAGAGGTTAGGGGGATGTGGAAGAGTAAGATGAATGAAATGCTTGGATTTCTTCAGCCCTGAAGTATGGAGATACCATCTTCTCATAATCCTTAGACCCATTACTGAAATGACTGGTTATTTTGACCACCCCGGGCTAGACAGTGAACAAGGGATCTGACTTACATATTCACTAAACTGAAGGAAGACCAAAGTGATGGAACATTTTAGTGAGGTGCCTGGCACACGCAAGGGATGGAAAATGAACCCCAGAAACAAGCTAGGAAAAAAACAAAATGTTCAATTTGTAGACTGATTTTCAGGCTTGTGGCACAGATGTGATCACTCCCTCCCTCTCCCCAGTGCAGGACTTTAATTTGCAGATGCAAGATTTACTAGCGGAAACTACGAACTAGGATCTTAACCTTTGGTTGAAAAAGTACTTCCATCAAAATGATGGGCCTTAACATTGAGGATGGTGAAATTTAAAGTGGGGGGAAAAGCGTGCTTGATCCCACTTAGCTGTGAAACAGTACGGCAGCCCAAATAAGCACTGAAACTCTTATCCAAAAGTACAGGGAACAAGATAACTGCACAAGCTGATGGAGGTGGAAAGAGAGAAGAAGAACTCTGTACCTATCTGTTTGCCCAAGAGTTGACTCAATTCAAGTGCACAGCTCCCAAAGCTGTATTATTATACTTACTATACCTTGTAATGTTCTGTATTTATTCAAATACACCTACATGTTGCGGGACATAGCTTCATTAATGTTGCCTACAGCTGCCAACTACAAAAGCAGCCTTGGGAGCCCAGAAAGGAGCAGCTGACAACCTGCTGGAAGAATAGTACAGCGTCAGAGAAAGAAGTACCGGAAGTCAGACCACCAGATTAAGAAGCTCAAGAAAAAGAGATGATAGGTTCCTAAGGTAAGGAAACATTTTTTTTTTCCCCCTGAAGTAACATGTTTTCATATCTAGTAAAATCAGATATGCCAAAGATTTTGGACCCTTCAAAATCTCCATGCTCAGTTGGGATGTCATTCTCCGTTAACAAGAAAGGGGATTCTGAAAGTACTGTTTTTTGAGACTAAACTGTACCATGGTTTTACGCTTTTAGCACGTAAGAGATAAAACCTGCTCACATTTTGGGACACGCACCACGGATGTATAGCTGAGGAAAGACATGCATTTACAAAATTATCCCCCTATAAAACTATGGAGATTGACTACGAATCCAAATTTGCTAAATATTACCTCATTCCCATACATCACAAGTTGGAAACCTGCTAGTAGCTAACAAATTAAATAGTTTATTTATTAAAGAACCCCCAATATAACAAATATTTCCCCGGGTTTAACTTTACATCCAAGTAACTGTGAGCATGTGCAATGTAAATCCCATCTCACCACCTGCCATTTACTCCAGTTAAAACTGGGGAGCTAAAAGTGGTTACAGGTCTTATACTTGCTTAACTACTGCCAGCGATTGGTAGGACAAGCACATTTTACAAACGCGTGTTTAATGTTCTTCTGTCCTGGGTTGATACAACAAAGCCCTGCACAAACAAGAGGGAAATAACACATGGTATTAGGTAAGAACGGCTTCCACCGTGCTGCCAACTGCACAAAGTAAACAGTATTTCTTTTTCCGTTAATATTTCAATTATGCTTTAAAAGGTACTTGTAATACTCGCTGTCAACACTATTTTTAAAAAACGTAGCATATTTATCAATTGATGTTTAGTGCAAAGCAAAACTGAAGAGCTAAGACATCTAGGTAGCATTTGCTTCAGGAGCTGGACAAAATAGCAGCATGTACAAATTGTACTAGCTTGCGATTTCAAGAAGCTGCAAAAAACTTGCTTTAAAGGGGACCGAAGTCATTCTTGTTGAGGGGGATGGATGAACGAATTGGTTGTAAAAGTTGCCTTTCAGATCGACCTTGTACTTGTTGGAGTAGCTAGGACTCTTGCATTAATTTTACCATGTATCAATAGTTTCAGAACAGGCTATGATAAAAACAACCAAAGCCCAGATTGCTAAAACCACAACTGTAAGCACAGAACAGCAAAACCGAACATTCAGCACTGCTCTTTTAGATTTCAACCACAAAAAGGGACAATTTTTAACTGTCCCTTGCTGTGACGCTGAACTCGTACAAACTCCGATTTCAAGACAAGATCTAGACACCTGTGGCCTTTGAATTCATGTCCTGCTGCCTAACTTTGTCTGAGCTGAGCCCATTCTTTTCCCTCCGACAGAAAAAGAAAAGCTATTTTACCTCGGCAGTCGAAAACCATGAATTTTAGGAGCTTTAGGAGTAGGCAACGTAGCACCTTGGCGAAACTATAACCCGCTGAAAGCACATTATTGAGGTTGGGAGGCCTAAAATTAGACTTACCAGTTTTGTTCTCCAAGAGCATGCATATTGTTCCTCTCCGCTGGGCCTGCTGCATTCTTATGAGCAAGCCCTGTACTGAGATACACAACAATCCTGCTCTTTGAAGCACTTAAGACAGCAGGACGCTGGCACATTTCAATACCTTGCCTGTTCGTAACAGAACAACAACCAAAAAAAATAGAAAGAGAACGTAATATGCATTCAGACAAGCCAGACACCCTGGCATTTCTGTGAGCGGGACCCCAAGGGAAAACACTGCACTCTGCAACCACAGCATCTGGCAAGCTGAAAAGCATTTTTTTCCCCGCCTGGATACATATATATTGGGATAAATGATATCTTAAAAAAAAAAAACAAAAAGATTTTAGGATAAATGATATCTTCAAGGAAGCAAGCCTGACAGTGGCCCTTACAAATCTTGACATTCCATCTTCAACATATGCATCCTAAAGCTGTCAGGAAAAACAAGAGGATGACTAACATACCCTTGCTATCAAATCAAGCTCTCGCACAAAAGCAACCGTGATTATTTCCCTTTAAAAGGAGGTCACAAGCGTTTGTAATGAGATGAAGACCTTCAGCATTTTTCTGTCGTAAAATAGTAGACATTTGGCATTTCCCGGCGGTGCTCCAAGATTGGAGGCTTCTTAAAAGCCCAGAGTTTTCAAGTCATCAAATGGCTGATGGGGGAATTAAATTATCATGATTAATCAGTTATGTAAATACTGATCAGGTCATCAGAGGCGGAATTAATTTATACTGATGTCATTGTATAGTTCTGCTCGTGAAAGTCATTAATATGCCAACTGCTTGTTAAAAATGACTGTGCGGCCAATGTGTGTAAAAAACACCAAGAGTAGTAAAAGTCACAAAAAAGCCATGTGAATTGGTTATCAAGTTTCAAGAAGCTACGAGCTTCCTAGGTCAGTCCATATAATAAGACCACCGGTTGACAACTACATGCAGACATCCCTACCATTGATATTATCTTATGCCAAATACTTATGATTTAGGGACCCAGTCACAAAAAAATGTCAGTGAGTGCTAGACTTGTAAGCAGCTTTATGATTTTGTTTTGCATCCCAAAGGCAGGCATTAATTTCCCGATATCTTCAAAGACGCCTTAAAAGAAAATAAAAATCAACCTTATCCTTAGTATGCCGGCATGTAGGACAATATACCCATATCATGCGTGCTTCTATTTCATGACAGCGAACAAGTGGCAGGCAGCAAAAGTAAATCAACTTTCTAACAGGAGAAACTGAACTTTGCTTCAATTGCCACCATCAAATGAAGCAAGTCACAGGACATTTATATCTAGACTTCATTTCCTTGAAGATGTTATTAACATATTAACCTTTGAAAGATTATCCTTGAAAATGTATCAGCCTGGCCTACTATAAACTGAAACTTCTAAGCAGCAACAAATATTTAAGATCAAAAACATGAAACAACATGCGAGGGTTTGCCTGGAAAAAGAAAAAAAAAAGCAAAACGATGCCCTGCTCTGCTATGAAAGGATGCTATGACCAAACGTTTACCAACCTGCATTAAACTAGGGCAGTTCTCGAGGTTTTTTTTTTAAAAAGTAAATTGTAATAAAAACAATCACGTTTTATTAGATCCTATCATCCCGTTTTTCTGAGACCTTGTTCTGCCACATTTTGTGCAATATAAAATTATGCAGGAAAAGCCCCTGCCCCACCCCGTACTGCCATGAAAGAAGTGTTTTAAGGGAGATAACAATCACGTAAAACTAAAGAGATTCAGAACAACGAACAGCCAGAGCTCATACGTCTAATGTACAAAATTCACAATTTCTGTAACACATCTTAAGAGCCAGGGCAAGCAACAATTAAGGAGACTAAAAATTAGTCTTTTGCTACCTGGGCAAGAAGATAAACATTTCCTCGTATCAACTGGACTCATTTCATTGCGACATCACTACCATCTTCAAAACGGGGAGCTTTAAAACAAAAAAAGCGTTCTCGGTGTCACCAGAAATAGGTGATCTGTGATCAAGTGAGGGCAGAGGCCCAGCTCCACCCGTTCAGAGAGAGCAGGAGCTTTCATGAACACACGCTCACTTCCACAAAACCGTGTGTGTGTGTGTGTGTGTGTGTGTGTGTGTGTGTGTGTGTACGTACATATGTATATGAATATAGCATATGTACACACACAACACATTTGTATACACGTGCGCACGTACTACACACACGTGGACAGACACATCTACATCCATGCACACATACTACACACAGACACACACCTATTTCTATGCACACACACGTTACACACGTGCACACATATAGTACACGTGCACACATATACATACATGTAAATACATGCACACACACATACAAAGCTACATCTATATTCATGCACACATATACACACCTGTGTTTGTGTATGGGTGTATATATAGACATACACGTACACACACTTGGATGTGTATGTTTCATCTATATAGAGAGGCACATATATACACACCTGTGTACATATCTGTGTGTGTCTATATACACACATTACACACACTACACATGCACAGAGACATACAGACACGTGTATATACACACCTGCGAGCATCTATATAGACACACACATCTATAATACACGCACACCTGTGTGCATGTCTGCACACCACCCCCGTGCACGTACACACGCAGACCTGTGTGTGCAGACACCCCCGCCCCACACACACGTGTGCCCGCGCCGGACCGCCACGACCCCGCGGGCGGGTGAACAACAAAGGCTGCGGGGGGACGGGGACCAGGGCGAGGAGGAGGAGGAGGGACGGAGGAAGCGGGGGGAGAAAGGCGCAGGCCTCGCACCTCGCGGGCGGCCCAGGCCGGGGAGCGCGGATGCGGC
>NW_017728927.1:8960746-9083619 GCF_001723895.1 Crocodylus porosus
CAGCACAAATCCCACCTTTCCCACGACCACCCCCACAGCTCAGACCCCATCTTCCCTGGCTCCCCACAAGCACAGACCCCATTACCCCCCAGTCACAGCCCAGCCCCCTCTCCCCTCCGGCGCTCTCGCCCCGCGCACGCACACGTGCACCTCTGGTTTGGGGGCAGCTGTAGAGCAGCTGGAAGGAAAGTTTCAGCTCCGCACAGTGCAAGGAGCCATCGCAGATCTCCCTCCCACGGCCACCACGGCCCGCCAGCCCCACCCTGCCCAGGGAGTGACTGAAAGCCACCGCTGCTCTCAGTTCCCCTCCCGGGACCTACCGCACCCTCTGCCAGGCGGGACTGGAAACCACTCGGCCCCACAGCTCACACCGCCCTTCCTCATCTTGCCCCAGACTAGAAAACAAATCTTTTTCCTTGATCATTTGGTTTTCTTTTCTTTTCCGAGCCAAGGAAGATCCTTTTTCACCTCCCTCCCTTCTCATCTTTGTCCGGCGAGTGCCTGAGCAAGCTGAGCTCTGCGAAGGTCTCTGGGTATCAGCACTGGCCCTGACAAAAGGCACATCTCAGGGGCAAGAGCCCTCCGAACGTGGCTCGTTAGTTCAAACGTGGCTCTGTCCTTTGCTGTGAACTCTCATTTGTTTCCTTTTAACGCTGGGATGTGCCACGAGGGTAAAGGATTAGGCCAAGCTTGTAAGGCCTTATCTGTGTTACGCTTTCCCCTCCCTGCTGTCCCCTTATTCTCTACCGTTGTTTTAATTAGTGCAAGCGCCGCTGGAGGCAAGATACGCCTGGCTCCCAGCACTCGAGCCACACCGTCGCCTGGACCTGCACTCAGCTCGCTTACAACGCCGCCCGTATGAAATGCCGCCCTTGGGAAGTCGTGGGTAGGCCTCGCTTGGTGCCTACGCCAGGTCTCCCCGAATTCATGCAGGTCATGGCGGGGGAGGCCCATGGCATGGAAGCTCAAGGTCGTAAGTTGTATTTCTGGATGCAGCAAGTACGCGAGGATACGCAAGCCCTCGTGTTATCGCTGCACCATGCGGAGTGAGATAAGCTGGATCGCCGATGCAAATCTATTACCTGCAGCACACACCTGGGAACGGGAGACTGGGCGGCCCAAAGAGCACTTGTCGGAGATGCGACCGCGTCCAGATGCTAACCAGGAGAGAGGCAGGGCAAATAATGGTTGAGGAGACTAAAAAAAGTCTTTTGCTACCTAGGTGTCACCGGATTTTGGCAGCTCCATATAAGGAGGAAGAAAGGACTTTGACAACTGGATGAGAGACCACCCCCTGCTTCGTTTGTCAAGGCTGGAAAGTGTGATCCAGGCCACCGAGTAGGGGAAATCCTGGGTTATGCTGGGAAGGGATATCCACGAAAAAAGCAGGCCCAAGGCAGTTAAACAAGTCCTTTTTTGCTTGGCATAGTGTCTGCATGCACACATCTTGGGGTAACTTCATGTCATCCCTCCTTCTCCTGCTGACTTAGACCATGTCAAATAACGGTGTTATAGGAAGAGTTCAGGATCACAGTGAGAAGCCTGTGTTAATAGCACTAAAATAAGAGATCTACCATCACCACACAGGATGGGACCTCACTGGAGAAGTGCTTGAGGTGCTTCTCCAGTCATCTACATCAAAAACACCGTGTGTGCGCGCACACGCGCGCAGAGCCAGGCAGTCTAAGGGGGTTACAGTACTGGAACAATGATTAAATCCTTACCTGGGATAAGAGGTTGAAGGAGTTTAGTGATTTCATTTCAGTCCTCTTCAGGCATGCGTTCGCATCACAAAACCATTCAAAAATGCGTGGAGATGGTCCATCTCTGTCCAGGAGACAGTCAGATCTGGTACAGGTCAGGAGTAAAGTGCATTAGCAGAATGCTGCCTGTGTTACGTCTGGCTCCAGCTAGTGCTATGAGTCACTCGAAAAACTACGCTTCCTGACAACCTTTCTTTAACAACAACAAAAAAAGAAGGTTAGAACAAAAGCCAAGAAGGTGTTGCTTTTCCAGTGCAAGGCGTGTCACAGAAAACAGTGCAAGTTTTAGGCCCAACCCTGCTTTTCCTGGAGTCGATGCCAAAAAATTCCCATTGGCTTCAGTGAGAGATGTATCAAGTTTTAGAGACCCGAGAGCTGGCTGCAGTGAATTATACAGAGAGTTTTGTGTATTCAAGACAAGCTGTTGAGAGGCAGCGAGTAGTTTGAAGCTGGTCTGCAAGCCAGGAACTCCAATTCTGATCCCACCTGGGTCAATGATTGTTGGGTTGACCCGAGAAAGATGTGCTAAGGATCATCCAACTGGGAAATAAAATCTCCAAAAGGGCTCAACACTGTTAGCAAAACCTGAAAGACCCCTTCACCTCTGGCTGTTTCAGACACATCCACTGTGGATCAGTGGAAGCTGAAGACTGAGGTGTACAGAAATGCTTTATTTCTCTGTGTATAATTTAAGGCCATTGATTAGGTGACCGAGAACAAGATCTCTTCATAGAGAAGATTCAGAACGAGTTGTTTCCTTCTGCCTTCTCCTGCATCTAAGGCCATGTAGCGAACAACTCTGGCAAGAGTAAGATGGGACGGCTCTCACCATGGCCAGTTCAGACTTGAGTCCTTGTTTAGGCCAAGTCAACACAAAGTGCACTTCACCTGTAGGAATATCGATACACTATACGCCCACAAAACGCTCCTACAGACCTAGTTATGTAGGTGGAGGTGCACTTTGTCTTAACAAGGTAAATCCACCACCCAAGCAAAACAAATGGTATTGGCAAAAACACAGTTTTGCTGGACGAATTGCCTTCGCACTGGGTGCTTTGGCAGGGATCACACCTTGTCACATCCTTGAGCAATGTTGTAGCTATAATGGTGCGAATCCAGTCTTAGACACTTGCAATGGTAGATTTAGTGTGATGAGGGCACCCAGACTCGCTCCACTAATTATTTGGCTTCTGCCGAGTATTAGTAAAACATGGTCATCATTGTGGGCTAAGATTTGAACTCACAACCCAACATTGAAAAGCTGGCTGGTCAACTCCCCTAATCCCTCTTTGGAAAGTCGGAACTGTGTTTCATCAATAGGAACTTAAGACTGCCAGGGACAGGGACCTCCCAGGCTGTCAAACCCAATCACCAGATATGATAAAGCTTGCAACGTTCCAGTTATGATGGCAAGGCAGAGAATTAAAGGTCATTATTTGTGAAACTCATTTTTCATCGGCAATCTTTCGCCTCCATATCCCAATATCAGTCCGCATATGGCGAGCAGGCAGAAGCCAGAGAATCCAAACACCCGAAACAAATAGACGTTTCCAGTCCTTTCTGCAGAATTATAATGCCGGGAACCACAACACAATATACAGCATGTTAGACTAATCTCCCAGCTAAGGAGAGAGGGGCACAGTCCCTCCTAGTCCTTTTAACCTAACCTAACAGAGCAGCTTCCAGGAAGCCACAAGCGGCCCCGTTCAGTGATGAAGTGCATGTTGCCTGCACCGGAAATGCAGCTACGTGGAGCTGGAACACCACTAATTAGCTAATGACTTTGTTTGACTGACACTACAAGAATGTCATCCTAAAAGAATTTAACAATAGGAAGTCCCTTCCTCTTTTTGTGGTGACACCAGCTTAGCATTGCCCAAGAGGTTACAAACAACAAGCCTTTATAATGCTTTGATTTTCCAACCACAGAGAGGGAAGGAAAAAAAGAGCCTGTAAAAAATTCTAAGGATAGCTTGACAAATGTATTCCTGCCATTTGAAATTTGATTTCCTCATTCTATTGTTTCCCATTTCCTGAGAGCTGGCTTGGTGGATCACATTTTCTTCTTCTGTCTCCAGGCCTCATATCCAAACGAGCCTGTATCTCATTAGACTGATGTATGGGCCTTGCTGCATGCAATTCAATCTCTAAATCACAGTCATTTTTGCTTTATTACCAATTTTCTCTCCTACTGCCAACCCTGAGGGCCATTAAAAGAACCTTTTTAAAAACAGAGTTGAATATTATCAAATATATGAAATAAAATGTTAGGTACCTTAAATACATGTCTAGACCTCCAAAGAGAAAGGCGGCTCACTTTTCGAGATGGTTGGCGCACTCAGCTCCATTGACTTCAGTGGGAGCTGAGGTTTCTCAGTATTTTTGAAGAACTGCTTGTAGGTTTGGATTTGAAAAATTAACTTGAACCACCCAGGTTTGGAAATGTCCACGGCCACTTAATTCAAACAGAGATGATGACAACGAATCTAGTAAATTTGACTATAATCATACCTAGAGATGAATGACAAATTGGTGGAAAATTAATTGCCAAAGGCAGCTTTTTTTTGTCATGCAGAATCATTCATAAGATGCTTACAATGTTACTGAGTTTATTCAGTATTCCGATAACCCTCAGTCATTTCCACCACATTTTTGTTTTGTAAATTGTTCACAAGTCATCGTTGCAAGTGTTCAGTACTGAAAGTTTCAGCTACATGGTGGTTAGCTGTGATCACCCAAGCAGGCCATCTGGGTACTGTTCCTTTTCCCACGCCAGATTAATTTAACTTTCAGGGCTCGTCCCCATGTTGAATAGAACCCATAATATATATGTGGGTTGGTTCACATCTTTAGATTAATTTAGTTCAGATAGGAAAGATTCACATTAAATCGAAATAGGACATTTGAGTTTAGTTCACCACAGAGACAAGCTTGCAGAATTCGGCTTCCAGTGTAAATATTCCTATTTTCAAGTTCCCTTTCCGAGAACATCCTTTAATAACTCACTTGAACTGTGCTCGCACCACGGAAAAAGGTGTGAAAATACAGCCTGAGCAAATGCAGTGTGGAGGGTTTCTCAGAATGAATATTCAAAGCAAATGTCATGGGACAGCCACATTTGCAGCGTGCTTGGTTCTAGGTATTACAAAGCATTTTGCTTCCTTAGAAGCACAAGTCCCATTTACACACTACTTACACGGGATTTAATTGATGTACAGGCCTCAAGCTGGCCCTGCACACAGGGTGATTGCCACCTTTTCTCCGCAGGCTGGTATTCTAGACACCCCAGTCATTTGTTAGCCTTCCTTTCCCAACTCTCAGTGGAGAAGACAGAGATAATTCCTCCTCCTCTTATCCTTACCCTACTAGGTTGAATGGCAGTTTCTTAGGACGGCAGCGTCTCTGGGTTCAGGCGCTCTTCATCAAGGCAGTGCCCTTTACTGCTTTTAATAAGAGACAAGAATTATATAAGACACTCGAGTGGGCTTAGTTCTGCAGCCCCTATTCATGCTGCATGGGACTCATACAAGCCACGTGGGCCAGGTACAGACATTGCACTTTCACTGGTATAAGTGATCAGAAACCAGTCTACGCCTGAGCAGAAGTTCAGTGCACAGCCTGGTTTTAAAATAGTGAAACCCGGTTTAGATTTGCCCCCCACCAAAGGGCGAACATGTGTTCTGTTTGCTACCATTCTAAACTACGCCATCTATGGAAAACCCCTGACTTGGATCAAATCCACCTTGGTCTTTTTGAAAGTTTGTACCTAGCCAAAGTAGTGACTCTTTGCTTAAGAATTACAGAAGGAGACCCAAAGTACTTGGTGAAAATGCAGTCATCTGAAGTTGCCTTGCATTTCAATGAGAGGAGCGGGAGCCACCAGTTCAGACACTTCAGGTCTTTTTCTAGAGTCTGTGTCTTCTAAACCAGCGTTTCTCAACCCGTGGGTCTTGACCCAGGGTTGCAAGAATATATGAAAGGGCCGCGAACAAACTTTAAAATGGATTCTCCTTTAAAGGAGAAAACCCGTGGGAAACCGTGGCTTTTCCCTTGCAGGCCATAGAGTGCCAGCCTGCAAGGGGCTGCTTGGGGACCCCCCTGCCCCACACCCCCCCTACCCCAAACACTGAGGGGCTGGGGGCAGCGAGTCAGGAGTGAGGGGCACTGGGTCGGGACTGGCCGTTGATGTTTACAATTGGGTCCTGGTACAGAAAAGGTTGAGAACCGCTGGTCTAGATCAGTGCTCCTCAACCTTTTTAGACTGGCTGGGAAATGCCAGCTCTTTCACTTTTGCTCTTTTCTTTTGATTGCAGAAAAATCAGTGAGCAATTCTTCTGTTGCAAAGAGCTCAGGAAGATGCCAACAGGTCGGAAGGTTTGCAGCACCCTGGATTCCTGCTTGAAGTTTCTGGGCTTATCTCACGAATCACATTTGCACACCTAATATTGTGGGATGCCCCCAGCATATTTGAAAGGATCTGAAGGCACTTATGGTGCCACACCACCCAGGCTGAGAACCACTGTTCTGCATCTGGGATCCAAATCTTCACCCCTCCCATCTTTCCAACACTCCACACCCTAAATAGCTTCCAGCCAGAAGGGCTGGACATAATTGCCTTCTGAGCACCTCATTACCTTCCCTTTTGCCATCCAAAGAATGTCTCCCAAGAGCAGTGAGTGTCCTCCTCCTTGCCCAGGGGCGGCCCTCAGAGCGCTTCTAGCCCTTTGTAATAAGGGCCTACAATGACTGGCTTCGTTACGCAGGCATTTCACGTGGACGTGGATTATCTCGGCTAGTCCCAAGCAATCCTCACGTTAGTAAAAACCATCACGCAAAACTCATTTTAACAGAAAAAACAACCTAGTAGAGGGAAAAGGAACTCAGTACCTTGCTGTGTGGCCCAGTCTACAAACTGATCTTCTATCACCTCCACTGATGGCGGCTGTGCTAATTATTCAGCCTGATTATATCTGGTATGAAAAAGGGAAATGGTGAAGAAAGAGGAAAAAAAGAGCAGGTTTCACTGACAAACCAGAGAGCTTAATGAGCAATCAATAGCAGCTGGTCAGGTAACAATGCCCCTGGGTCTTTTCTTAATGCTTTTTCGTTGTGCATTTTAATCAAGTAACTGGCCAACCGGATTGCAGAAGAATCCATCATCGCCTTTTCACGGTTGCCCCCAGTGAGCAAACTGAATGCAAAGGATGTGGTGAGCTTTGCACTTTGGCACAAAAATCAAATAGCAGGTGGAAAGGACAAGATACAAGAAGGCATGCAAAGCGGGGGGTCTTATTCTCCTGTCTCTTGCTCTGATAATACCGCCACTAACAGAATATCACCACTGGAATCAGCTTAGATACAGCAGCTTATTACTCAGGTAAAGCAGGCAGGCTCCCAGTTACTATTAGCAAAGGTACTGAAGTCTATTTAATCATTAACTGCCCTTCTGCTGGGATCACTTGTTTTGCTCAGGAAGAGTGGAGGCCAGAATCAGCTACACCCTACTTTTGCTGGGATAAGTTATACTCAGGGGGTATATCAGTCTAACTATCAGCAAAGATGACTTACTGCAGACCTGTCCTCTATAGAACAAGGACCTACTCCAGTGTGAACTACCAGGTGCCCACCAAAATAGCCAAGGACATCTATCCTCTTCACTTGGTGGAGGTGCTCCCCTGCTACTTACACTGAGAAAGCAGGAAAGGGCATTTCCATCAAGTTACTTCAGTTTGATGGAAATGAAGAGTAATAGCAAACTCCCAATGAAAGCAGCATGCTCTGCAGTGCTGGAAAAACCACAGAGGCACAGCACTTTTGTACAGTATCTATTAAAACTGGACTGCGGCTTCCAGCCATGACCGTAAAGAAAAATCCAGCTATTAATAGATTCAGATCTGGTTTGGAAGTCTGGTGAGATTTCTGATGCATCCCGATTCTGACCAGTCAATAAATAAAGCCAGAACAGACTTTCCTGTAATATTGTGGTACTAAAAGTGCTAGTGTTGATATATTGAAACTAGCCACTGAATTGAAGAATTAACCATTTGCAGGGGAGGGAGGGGGGTTACATTTCAAAATGATGTGGTTTGTGTTTGGAGTTCACATCCCTCTGTCTAATGAGACCATCACCACAGAACTTGAGCATCCAGAAAAATACACTTTAAGAAGTCTTTTAAATGTTCTTCATGCTCCTTCATTTCCTCCCCCCTGCCCCCCCTTCATTGGATCATAAACATGTTCAGTTATTTCTGGTATTTATAAGGAAGCACTGCCAATCTACCCATCAGGCGTTGCCATAGTGAGAAAGCTTTTGCAAAGCAATAAAAAATAACAAAGGTCTTATGCCTTTTTCCCATGATTTGCCTCACTTTCAGCCTTCAGTGGCAATCTCACTGGTGAACATCCTAGGATCAAGAGGGTAACACCCAAGTCAGACCAAGGCAGGATACCCCAATCAATCTCACCAGTGAAACTCTTAGGTTCAAGAGGGTAAGACCAAAGTCAGACCAGAGCACGCTACCCTGATTTCAAGCAGGGGAAACTCCACCGGAGCAAATACTGCCAGTGACAGACTGTGTCAGGAGTTGCAATGACCCCAATCGCTTACAATCCATAGTTAAAGTGAAGCAAATTCCCATTCTAGACAAGGCAACATCTTTCTATCTGTAGCATGAGTTTCTCAGGCTCCACAGCTGTTGACCCATCCATAAGGCTATTGCTATTGACTGACCATCAAGAGAAAACAGGGCACTGGAAAACAAGCAGACTGTGTCTGTAAATGCTTCGTACCCCATGGAAAACCCACTGAAGGAAGCAAACTTTCCTCGTCCCACTGAGAGAAGGCTAGCAGCACTCATGTTTCCAAAGATGCCACAGATGAAATGAGAAAGAAAGGCAGGGGAGAGGAAGGGAACAAGGGGCTGATCCCCTTCAGTAAACAGCTAGCCAGCTATGTAAGTGTATTGCCACCTAATCCTTCACAGCCCAACATATCAAAAGGCACAAGCCAACCCATGAGCAATCCCTCTTTATGTCCCTTCCTCCATCAGCTGTTGTTCCTCTAATACCTTAAGGCAGAGCAGGTGCTGGAAGTCACTGCTATTTAAAGTGCTATATCCGTTAGCCCAGGTGACAGCCTGACTCTGTGCTAGAGTGACCATCGTTGGGGCGGCCAACAGACTTGAAGTACTGCCCACAACAGTGGGAAATGCTGGTAAAAATAATCCTAGCACCTGCAGGCCCTAGTGACTTCTGAGCAGCATCCTAGATATCCAAGGGATTAATATGATATGACCTCTTTCTTCTCTCCCCCTTGCAAGAAACTGGTAAGAGCCTCACCCTCTGAACCAGGGGAAGGAGGCATGGACTAGCTTTTTGTTCTGGATTTCTAGACCAAAAAATCCTGGCCTGGGACAGGCTAGGTGCTACCACAATACAAATTATAACCACATGGAATTGAAAATAGATGGGCCCTAATACTCAACAGCAAATGAGAAAAAAAAAATCCAAGAAACTGGTTCAAAAAGATTCCCCATCAGGCCTCAGAGCTGAGCAAGTCAAGCAAGAACCACAGAGCCCCGAAGACAAGATACTCTGAGCAATAAATTTGGTTACTACATTTTATTTGAGCAAGCTACCCGTTTGATGGGAAGTGCTGGAAGAGTGTTACCTGTGGCTCTTTCGTTCCCTCCAATGGAGATGTGCATAAAAGAAAAATCTCCATCTTGCAGGGTCAGCAAGTTTCAGTAGGCACCTGGGTGCCAAGGCAGGTTGGTCGAGTTATAATTGGCTGTAGCTGGCACACCCTGGACCTGCTACATTCTTCTGAGCTGAGTGGCATGGAGAAGTACAGGATCACTCCATGACTTTGTAAACATTAGGAAGTCAAACAAATTACTCCCAGTCTGGTCCTTCAAATCCAAAGTCCCTCTTATCAGTGAATGCAAAGAACAAATACCAGCACAGATGGGAACCAGCTTTGGCAAAGCATATCTCTGTTTCTGCTGGGGCACAAACCACAATTGTATCAACCATACTCCCAAATGAACTGCAAAGCTCATTTCTCTTGAAACCATGCCAGCTGAAATCACTTTCTAGTGTATTGGTACCTGCTGTAGCTCAGTTTCCCTGTCCAACATGTCCAACTACTAGGCTGACTATAGATATACTATAGCTGAACTCCCCCTCAGGAATCTCTCAAATGGTTGCAAGGCAGGATTAAGGTTGGATTCATGCTATATTTTAGCCGTGTTAGACTTCACTCCTTCGGAAATGCTTTGGATGGTGCCTCAGGTCTGATGCATGAGATGAATAATCAGTGCAGCACTAGGGAAAATCAAGTGAACGAGAATCGCCCTGTGGGGTGGAAATCCCACATAAGACTGCAATGAGCTGGAAAATTGTTTAGGATGCCTGCTGAGCTAGGCTTTTAATTGTTTTACACGGAGAAGGCTCTGAACTCCTAGAAAGGTCTGGGCTGTAGCTCGTGAGTTCATCTGCTGGAGCCACCTTCATGGCAACGCACGTAACAGCACGTTGCTCTACATGACTGTAGACTGCTTGTCGCTGTCCTTGCAGTTGGGAAACATCATTTATTAGGCCCTTTGCAAACAGCTGGCCTGGACCAGCATTGTTAGCTCTCATGATTTCATCTCAGGTCTCATGATGGATGGTATTGTATTCGGCCCCCCTGGCTCTGGAGTCATGTGATTGCATCAGACTCTCAGGTTTCACAGTTGAAAGAGTAAGTTTCTAGTCCTCCTCTTGGAAGAAAAGCTTTGATACACACCCAACAAGGCAAAGAAGAACCTGTATTTACCAAATCTCATGATTCTTGGAGCCAGCCTCATGATGTCCAAAGGCTTGAGTTTGGCCACCGACTAGTTCTCCATCCCTGTACTTTGTGCCATTATTTTATACCTGTACAAAAAGTATGTAAAACCTCACCGACCCGACCGCCAAATGTCTCTACCCTCTTTTCAAGTAAAATGTTTAACCGCTGCTTATCTGCTTTCCCGAATCAGGTGGCATTTAAATGCACGCGGAAAGAGTCCCTTGAACTGGGGCTTTAATGAATCTGTATCGGAGAACCGAGTCCAACGCGCACAGGAGGACGACAGCCCGGACGAGACTGCACTGCTGAGCCAGTTGAGAAACCAAAGCGTAGCTATCGATGTCACCTCTTGCTGCTCAGGAGCGAACTGCCTTTATAGCATTTCTCTATGTGCCCGCTGTAAATAGGATCTAGCTCATTGTCAGGAGACAAATGTGTATGATCAGCTAATGCAGGATATTGGCAAATATTGGCGGGCCGGTTTCAGCAGAAGGAAACACTGAATGAGATGAAGGGAACAGTCTGAAACACAGCCCCGTCACAAGACGAGGGAAGTTAAGAAACCTCCTGTCCGTTGAAAACACAATGAGGCTGCATTTCACTACGGACCCCGTTGTGTAAGAGGCTTATTGACCGGCTTGTTAGTGGGGGAGGTGAAGGAAAGATGGCAGAAATTGGGGTGGCAAGGCAAAAACCAAAACCAGCAGCTGCTCTTCGAATGCTAACTGTGCCACTGCCTTGAAAGCTCTTTGATCGTTTCTCCCGTTTGATGCACAAAAACAAACCGGCGGCCCTGCTTGCTGCTGGGATCTCGTCGGCTCTCGTAATCAGATAGGATTCAGCCTTGTCGATATTCAGATGAGAAGCCTCCCAGGAAAAAACAGGCAAGGGAGTGTCATCGATTCAAGAGTGACTTTGTCTAAGTGGGGGATTTGTTCTGATTTCAGTTGTTGGCTTGACACGAGGCTGGGCTCCGCCTGCGCACGCTGTTGCTTTCCTGGGTGGGATCAGTGCAGCTACACTGATTGCCGGCTACTGACGGCTCAAATTGAGGTTAATCCCTGGTGCAGACGAGGCCGAAGCGTATGTGGGAAAGGGCTGTAGAAAGGATCTGCACTGCATCCTGCACGCAAAATGAAAAATTAAGTTTCTGAGTGCTTAATTTAGTAATCTCCCCCAGAGTGCTTTTGAGGATTTACTGCAGTGCACTCACAGCACTGAGCTTTGGTTGTGACAGATGCTCACCAGGTTTCCCAGACCCCTCTGCAAAGCTGGATTTCAGACCAGATCTCCTGTTCACCTGGCAAAGCCTGTTAATATTTCCCCGGCTTTGGACCGTTACAAATTCTGGGGCAGAGGACAACGATCTAACTAACCCGTCCCATGGCCACTGCACTCATTTCTGTGAATTCAGCTTGGAGCCAGGACAAGAGTTCACCTGAATTCCCCAAAAAATCCTTTCGTGCCAGAGTCATGGCAGGGATTCGACCTCCCTAAAGCCCTGTGTGTTTTTTAAACCGGCTGCGCTTTGAGAGAGCAGCCAAATTCCCGGGACCTGGGCTTAGAGGAGCAAGGCATGTTCAGTCATGCTGCATTCGAGACAGCAGACCGACTCTGAACCTTTCAGATGCCTCTCCAGCACAGCGGGAAACCTTCTAGTAACATTAATGCGACAAGACAACATGTGCACGCAACATGCTGTTACATCCTGCCATCACCTAAGCTTTAGCATTTGGAGATGGCAGGGCGCTCTGACGCTGCGGAGCTTTTCATGGCTAATGAGCACTAGGATTTAGAAATGCCAGGTTGATCCTGCCCCGCTCCCGCAGCCAGGTGGCCCTGCTGAAATGAATGATGAGACTCCTCGCTGGAGTAAGGACAACTCACAGGAGGAGGGATTTGGACCCAGGCCTGTGTTTCGTCAATGGTTTTCCATAAATACGGGGAAAGAAACAACTCTGCCCCTCTCAAAATCCTAAATTTATGTTGCAGCTGCTCTGCTAAAACCAGCCCTGCGTCTGAATGGAAAGGAACATGCGTGTGTGCGCGTGTGTATGTGTAGCACGGGCTAGGAAAGCTTTTAAAAATTGTATAAATATAGGATGAGAGAGAAAGTTTTATTTATTGTAAAGCTTTCCTAGCCTGTGCTAATAATCTCTTCCATGACTAGGAGGAAAAGGATTCCTAGAGCCGGATTGAAGAATCAGGCCCTGTTATGCTGTTAACTTCCTTTTTGTACATTGGCTACTGAACTAAAAAGGTCGGTCCCCCCAGTTTGGTACTGGGGTTCCCAGCATGTAGCTCAGTGTGGAAATAGCTGGGGCCAGATTAACTCTTTACTGGGCCCTAGGCAAACAAACTCTTGGGCCCCCCAGCTGAAGACGAAATTTTCATATGACTTTTTTCATTCGACAATTATAATACGTTAAATAAGCACAAGGTGAAGCCCTTCTTCACTTAGGGCCCTGGGTGTATGCCTAGATTGCCTATGTGTTGATCTGGCCCTGGGTTTCAGCACAGCAGTTTTTAAAACAAAATTTCTTGCCCCGTTATCCGGAAAAAAAAAAGACGCTTCTTCTTGTAGCACTTCATAAAGCAGATTCAAAGTGCGAACAAAAGCCTGCATGGTACAGCTTATCTAACCAACAAATAGCCAGGCCAGAAATTGGGAGAAACTCCTGTGAAATCGCCCAGGATTTTCGTATGGGGTGTGACCGAAATCAGGAGCCAGCACCCTCCTATAGAAAAGTCTAGTTAAGGAGGAAGCTATATGGAGCCAGACCTTTAGCTAGTGTAAGTCAGTGCTGTGCCCCTGAAGGGAGGATTAGGGCTATTTTTTGAACCTGACTTCAGCATGAGTAAATCAGGATGCAAATTCAGCAACGTTTCGTGCAGAAAGAGGTCTAAGAGTGGGCCGACCCTTTCTGCTCAGGAAAGGGTGGTACGGAGAAGCCAAAGCATCCCGAGGATCTCCCGCTGCACCTGCATCCGCGTCCGAGGGGAGAACAGAAGCCTTCAGTGCCCGCCGCCCCTTCGCTCCCTCCGTCCGTGTCTCCCTCCTGAATAGATGACTTCAAGAGGAAGACAGTGCTTGGATTCTGTCGGGCTGAACGGCACATCCGGTGCTCCATGAATTATAACAAGCCTGGGCCGCGGTCCAGCCGTCTGCCTCCCCCTTCCATAGCCATACGCCTGCTGTACAGATCATTACCAGCCAGGCCCGGGTGGCAGGAACGCACACATCCTCGGCCCGAGGAAATAACAGACAAGCAAACCCTCCTCCCTCCCCTCCGCTCAGGGCTGTCGTCTCCAGCTGACCCGCTCCATCTGCACGGGCGCTGGCCAGGAAGCCTACACAGGGCTCCCTTCTTTCCTACCCCGCTCCCCTCGGGTCCCGCTGGAGCGACGACACAGGCAGCGTTCACCAGGGTCCGGCCGATGCTTCGACCTAAATGAGCAAAATCATGAGCTGCGGAAGCAAGTGTGAACGCCCGCTCGCTGCAGGGACACGTGGCCCCTGCACACCCTTGCAGAGCAGTGCCTCTCACTTGCCCACGGGCTTTCTCTTCCCCAAGCAACAGCGGGGCTAGAGAACGACCCCCGGCATCGCGGTGGTCAGACAAGATCAAAAGCAACTGATGGTAAAAGCCTCCTCAATGACTTTCCCCCCAAATAACCCTTGTGTACCCAGCAGTCCCTTCCACGACTGCTGACTCCCAAGCAGGGAGGAGAGGGACTCAGGTTGGGGGTGGCTCAGTTTGTGTTTAGCGTAGGTTTAATGAGCCCAAAACAAGCTCTGCATCCACTGTCAGTTCAAGGATCTCTCTTTGATTAATCCCACCCAAGCCCTGCCTCTTCTTGAATGCAAGAATTGCTGCAACAGTTAACAGAGGCTAGATCCAAACTAAAGAAATGATGGGCTCTGGGTGCCTTTTTGGTCCCCGTTGGCTTGGCGGTATTGGCCAAAGGACCCTGCCTTCTTGACTTTGGATTCACCTGGCTCACTACGTCTCTCTGATACCCCCTGCCCAGGTAGCATGTGTTGACTCTGCTGGCAAATGAAAAAGGTCCTGCTGGATCCAGTGATGCAGGTGGCTCACTGACCTACCAGGACATCAAGGGGTAGGAGCATCTCTCTAGACACAGAGGATGAGGAGTCCAAGGCGATTAGCTAGCAACAGCTGTACCTAGAACGAAGCTCTGAAGTGGGCTTTATCTTCTCTTCTTCTCAAGAATTTCTTTCTGTTAATAGGTATGTGTGTCCTTTCCAAGCAGGCAGGCAAAAGCACCTGTTCGCACTGATCATTCACAATTTCTCCATAGCTTTTTGCTTTTCTCAGAAGTCACAGGCTTACCGCTGAGTCACAGCAGCGCGGTACCTTACCTGTCACCCACGCACAGTTTGCAGGGGAGGGGGGAGATCTTTTTTTTTTTCAAATACTTCACAGAAAAATACAGGATGTCATTGCTGAAGTGGCGACTTCTCAGAATCTGTTCTAGTAGCTGGCTGAGACTGGAGGGAGCTAAGTCTGGATCCAGATCTACCAGCCACGCCAAAAGCTCTTCTTCATGCCCTTGTGAGCGGGCTGTCACTGGCACTGGTTCCTGATGGAGAGGAGCCATCCTCCAGCACAAACGCTGGAAGGAAATAATCTCTCTGGCCAGCCACAGACCTGTTTCTATTTTCCTTTAACTGCTGTATTAATTAAGGGGTAGTCTCATCTTGTTGCCTCTGCCATCAATTGCCAGTTGGGTTTCGCCTCTGCTTTCCCTATCAGGGCGTCTGGCATCTTCCTTCCTATAATTACTACCATGACTGTCTCCTTTATCAGTGCGATGGCTTTCTCCCTTGGAGCGCTCCACCCATGTTAATACCATGGTGTCAGAGCGGTGAAACGAGCTCCCACTCATGCTTTGGCTTTGGTTTGGACAGCCCTACCCGTGTTGACAGTCTTGGGGTTGCTACCCAAGGCAATGGGGTCGAAGCCCAGGAGGCAGGCAGAGGAGTCCACCCCGTCCCTGCTCACGGGCCCGGTGCTCGGATTCATCCCTTCCTCCTTCAAACTCCTCCTGGCTCCTCAAAGCATGGCTGAACCGGAGTAAGGGAAGTGGAGTCCAGATGACAGCACGAGCCGAGTCCTGAGAGACCACAAACAGAGCAAATCCATCCTGCAGCGTATCAGAAACATTTCACCCGCGAATACCAAACCCCCAGCCCAACCCCAGACCATTCAGCATCACTCCCAGCTGTTTTCTGATCCCTCTGTTCCTACCTCCCCTGGAGGTCAATGAACTGCAGCTGCTTCCTAGCCCAGCCGCTAACTCTTTCCTTCCCACTCCCAGTCTGAGTCTCGGCGACTCTCCCAGGGTCACCTCGCACCGTCTACGCTGAGCACACACCCACACAAAAAGCGAGCTCTGAAGCCGGGTCCAGATGCTGTTCCTGCTCACACCAACATCAATCCAGCAGAGCTCCGGTGAAATATTAGCATTCAGTGCTAGCGCCTGTAAAAATGTCTCCCGGCTCTTTGTAGATGGGCTCTGCCCCGCAGAAATTACTTCTTCCTTCCTCCAGCGGTCCTCTCGACTCATCCAAGACAACAGGCTAAACACCCCCCGACTTCGCTTGCTGGGGGCTGTTCATATATGATCTGCTCCACTGACTTGTGCTCTCCGCTGCCAGCCCCAGTGCTCCTCCAGGCCCGGTAACCTAAAAACATCCTTTTTGTAGATAACCACCAGACCTGGATCCAAAATGCAGATCCCGTTTCACGCTTCCCATCCCGCCCTGAACTTCAAGCGCGTGAGATTCACCCCTCTGCCTTGGCCTATTCTATGCAAGGCCCCGCGAGTCCCGCAGCTCCCCTCCGGTTCTGCGTTTCCAGCGGGTTTGGCAGGCCTCAGATTCTGCGTCCCAACTCGGCTTCCTCTCCAGGAAGAACTGGCTCAGCTTCGTTTGGTTATGTTATACAACACCCCCTGCCCACATGGTCCCGGAGCCATTTTCACGCTAGAAGCTAAATCCTGCTCCTGGACTGGAGTCGGTGACCTCTAATGAACTCAATAACCGCAGGGCGGGGGGTCACTTTACCCCGAGCAGGCAGCGTGGCAGCTCACAGCCAGAGCAAGCAATGGTCCCGGAGAGGACGCAAAGCAAACAACAGCATCCAACTGAACCGACTGGGGACACTGAAGGAGGCAGGGGACGAGCCTTCCCGAGCTGGTGTCCGGCCAGCACACGTCCCTGCAAAAATGTTCATAACAGGTGAGTAAGTATGAGGAGGTGTCTCTGCCTCGTGGCGGTGGTACGTCTCACAGCCGAGCGGGGACCCCTCACCGGTGGAGACAGGCAACGCCAGCTGCGGTTGCTTTCTAGTGATTTTGCACAGCTGGCAGGCAGCACCCAGGTAACCCGGCAGACTTGGATCTCATCTTCTGATCGCACGCACATTTGCTCCGCAGCTCTTCAGTATTTTGCTGCTGGCAGGGCGGATACAGAATTGGCCTCACTATATCCCAGGCCAGCCAGACGGCCCACGCTGCGCAGGGATGCTCTTTGCGAGGGCACGTTGCAACCGGGCCCGAAACTGGGAGCAGGGAGGGGACAAAGAGGGTTGAATATGGGCCAGTAGACAAGGCAGGGATGTCTGATCTTTTGAAAAATGCCCTGCTGCTATGCCATCCCAGGGATCCAGTCTGTTGTCATTTATATTGCACCAGCTCTCGGAGGCTCCGGGCTTGGGAACCAATGTGCTTGGTGCTGTGCAAGAGCTGCCAGAAAGACCTGCCTTGACTTTAAGAGCTAACGACTTACATTAATGGGACAAGATGGCAGAGCAGAAACAGAGGCCCCTAATGGGAGCATCAGATAGCGGGTCAGTAGTGGAGCCGGGACTAGAGTCCAGACTCAGGCCCTGGGCCCTACAAGCCCCCGAGCTGCGCGAGCAGTGCAGCTTTCTCAACACTGTCCCTTGCTAAACCCTAGCCCCCGCTCTTGGGGTTAGGCTGAGACAGCCTGCCTGCAACCCAGGATATGCCTTGGATGACTCAGAAAGCCTCTCCCTGATACAAACTGTCTGAGCAGACGTGTCTGCTTTGCACTCTCGGCCCTTCTTTCGTTTCCTCGGCTCTTTCTAACATTTTCCTACAGGTGCTGTCTCGAGAAAGGAAAGAGTTCACCAGTCTGGTTCTCTACCCCCGTCCGGGGCGGTTTATGCCGAGGTGGAAACGACTGCAAGTTCCGATGTGTAGGTCCGGATTTTTTTTCTTCTTCACCGTGTGCAATGATCCCAGTACCGACGAGGTGCTGGCTTCGCGCCCGTTTCAATTCTGGACGGAAAATGCTGATTCTGAAGAAACCCCCCCAGTTCACAACACTGCGTGGTATTTTCTAGCCTGCCTTTCAGACTGCTCGGTGAATCATTCGTCATCGCAGCGCTCGCTTCCTCTCGGAGTGTCTCAGGGACCGACCGAGTCATTGCGAAACCCCCTTAAATTCTGTTGACCTATGTGGATACCTTCGCGGTCATATGCAGGGAGCATATTCATTTGGTGCAAGAGAAGATACCTGGGGGCATGATTAGCTACGTGCACTGGCTGTGCCTGTATTACCCTGCAAGCTCCATGGTCCATACGTACGGCACCTTGCAGTGACTGTTCTCCGTGTGCATAGACTATGTGCATTATACAGAAGCCGAGCCCTGATGCACATTCACCCAGGCCAATTTCTCCGCTGGTAAAAACCAGCCTAGCTCGGTTGATTGCAGCAGAGATCCCTCGATTTATTCCAGCTCCTTATGACTCTGGCCAGAGGACTTGTCCCCTTTTGAATGATTTCCCAGGCTCCCAGCATTTATCTCTATTTGGGAACTGCCTGGCGAACTTCTCGCACAGGGCTTTATTCGAACCCTGTGATTCGGGAGAGGAAAGACAGCCCGTGCTGCATGGGGTACGCACCGAGACTCCCCCAAAGCGCAGCTTGCAGCCCAGACACAGTGGATCTACTCACCTGATTTTTATTTCATTAGTCCTTTCCTCTCTTCCCCCCTTCTTGCAGTCTTTCTGCTCTGTGTTTTTCACTTGATTTACTTCCCATCCCCACCTATCAGCTGCTCCCCTTTCCTAATCTTCGGTTAGTTTTGGAATAAAATAAATAAATCCATCCCCAGTGAAACACTAACCCAGAAGCATTCGTGTGTCAGAGCTGGGCTAGATTTGTAACCAGGCAAAAGGAGCAGCCCTGTTCCTGATTCACAGGATGTGCATGTTTGTGCGCGTGGGCGAGGAATGCGTACGCGCCTGTGCCGATGCCCTCCACACCGAGAGCACGTTTCACGGGAAACGCTGTCCGGTGAGCAGCTGGATCCAGTGCTAATATTTTACTAGGATTCTTCGGTTGAAAATAGCAGGCACCGTCGCCGCCGCCCTGTTTATCTGCAACAGAAACATTTCCCATGAATTCAACTGCAGGGCGCAGGGAAGTGGCACAGGACCACCCGGGTGCCCCCGCACTGGCGTGCTGAGCGCTCTTTGCAGTTTGTTTTGCATGGGGCGGCAGGTTTGTGGGTTTCTTTCTATAGGGGGAGGAGGAAAAAGTTGGGCACCAGGGAAAGGAGTGGGGTGGGGGGGTGGCGTGGGATTTGCATCACTGAGCTCTCTTCAAAAGGGATTTTCCGATCCAACTGAATGCCGCCTTCGCCTGCTGCAAGGTGATGGTCTCTATGCCCTCCCTGCTTGCCAAGGCAGAGGGCACCAGCTCCAGGGCTGCGCTGGCATCTCACCCTCCCGAGGCTTGCCCGACCTCATGGAGCTTTGCCAGGATACAAACCAGTTCAGCTGCAGGGTCCGTCCCAGGTACCCTCCACCCTTTGCCTCAACCCCTGCCCCACGAGAACAGCTCTTGGGGAGACACGGCCAAGTCCGTATGCAGCAAGCACCACAGGACAGGGATAAATAGCTGCCAGAGAGGAGAGGCTGCTTGCCACGTATAGCATGGTGTCCCTTGCCGCTGAGGACAGGCAAGGCACCCCTGTGATGACCACAAAACGGACCCTTCCCGAAGGCTGCTGGGCCCGACAAAGCTCATGTTGCTCTGGCTAGGACGTCTTTTCCTACAAGGGCTGAAGAGGGAAATAAATCCCATCCGATTCCCAGTGCTCGACCTCAGAGCCCCCCACGAGCACGCTCCTATTGCTGGACCTGCTGGCGCAAGGTAGCTGGGGGTCCTGCACCCCAGCAACACGTCACAGGCCGTGGCACGGTCCCCCGGGGGACCCCCATCCCCAGCTTCTCGATCCCACTGACTCGTTTCCATCCTGCTGGCAGGAGGCGGCTGCCATTTGGAGCCAAGCTCTACAGCAAGCCTCCATGTGCAGATGCAGCCCCTGCAGAGCCCTGACCTCACGGAGGGCTCTGAAGCACTGCTACAGAGTGCAAATGTGGATAAAGAGCCCAGCACCTTTTATCTTTGCAAAAGGTACAGAGCATCGAGAGCGCTTTCATTGTCAGTCAATGCCTCAAATGAGCCCTTGCGGGTGCGAATCAGCGCCTTGGCGGTCCAGCAACCAGGAGAAGGAACTCCCTGCAGGTAGATGAAGGATGCTATATGACCATCTGATCTAAGCTGAGCAGCAAGAGCCCTAGCAGAGGGGGGTGCTCCTAATATCACTGCCTTGCCTGTATCCACAGCTGGAGCAGGATCCATCACTCATGGGGAGCTCCCTTCTGCTCCTGTGCGCCCGCGTGTCCAAGCCAGAGCTGGAAACTTGACCCGGCGGGTTTGGCTTTGGTCTCATCCCCAGTCGATTCGTCGGCTGCTCCGTGCAACCATCTGCACCCATGTTTTAACATCCTACAAGAGACACTTGCAGGTGTCTCTTGCACCCGGAGCTGAGCAGTGCAGGGACGTTCTGCAGATGCTTCGCTGTCCCCTGGCAGCTGGTCTCCACGGGGTCTCTTCCAGCTCGGCCCTGGCACCTTCCCCATAGCCCTGCCCATGCAGATACAGCGTTGTGGGGCAAACCCAATCCTGAGCCCCGTGTGAATGGGGCTTGGGGGAAGAGCTTGCAACGGGGGAAGGTCACTCCAGAACTGAGCAGCCGCTGGGACACCAGGGAGGAAGAAAAGTTTCTATACTGGGCAGCTTCTGGATTATCTCCCCTTGCAATCTCCCCTCTATCCTGGGCAGCCATCAATACAGGCTGGATAACAGAGCGGCCAGTTGCACCCACATGCAGCCCCTGCTGCCCCAGAGCAGGCCCAGGTGGGACCGGTGCAAACCAGGGCGCAATCAGAGAGCCCTGCCGCCCTGCGACAAGATCTGAACTCAGCTCTCTGCCTGCGAAGCCGTCTCCATTACACCGGCTCCGCTTTCCAGCTGAGATCCAGCACCCATGAACAGCCGCACGGCCTCGTCCCAGCGCTCCCTGGCGATCCGTGACCCTCTAAGGAGGCGCCCAGGCTTCGAGGCGCTGCCCATCCGGGTTTATCCAGGTCACGACACCTGGCTCACGGAGACAGCCCCGTCGCGGGGTGCCAGTAGCATGCCCTGTGCTACGGCGCTGCTCCAGCCCCGTGTTATAACATCTCCTAAGCTCAGCCTGTGAGAACCGGGCCTGTGCTATGAAAATCAAGGCTGCTTTCCCTGGATCAAGAAGGGTCTCAGGTCCTAACCAGTCATGGTGAGGCTGCAAAATGCTCAGGGCAATGAGGAGCGCTGTGTTTTACCCCAGTAATTCAAAACGTCCCAGAGCCATGATCCCCGCCAGCACGGTGCCTGGGGGGCAAAACGTTGCGAGAGCCATGCAGTGAGGAAGGGAGAGAAGACGGCACCACGAGCAGGACTTCTTGTAGACTTGCCCACAAAACAGCACCAGCAGATGGGTCTGGGTCTCCCTCGCTGCAAATAGGGCTCCCAGCACCAAAAGTCATCCCGATGGAGGCACTTGAGGAAAAGCCAGCGATAAGCCGAGGTCCGGGGGGTGGATAATATGCATAATGCAGACATCCTGGAAGCAGCAGCTGCAGCAGGGAGATGGAAAAAGGAGGGAGAATCACATCGAGGGCAGCCTTAGGTTAATGGGAGGAAATGAAGGCAAAGGAAATCCCAGGCTGGAGATAAGGAGAAGCCAAACGGGGAGATGGATTAGGTCTGGTGCGTGCAGGCAGACACAAATAAACCCGGGGAGATGCCCACCCAGGCAGGAGCACATCGCAGAGAATCACAGAGGAGTCGGGCCGCAAGGAACCTCCAAAGATCACCTAGCCCGAGCCCCTGGGACACAGCGAGGCTGGAGAAACCAGTGTCCCCTTGATGAGGGTGGGCTCTGCGGTGGGCTCTGCTTCTGCCTGCCAGGGAAGGAGATGGGGCGTGGGCACTGGCTGCAGCAGCTGGGAGAGGCCCAGGCTCTCCCCAGCTCCATAATTTGCTGTGGGCACCACGACCAAGCCGTCGGGCACGGAGGCCTGTCTGGTCATGGCATCCCTGGGAAGCCCATGAAACCTGTCCCTGCTCCCCAGAAGATGTGCTTCCTTGGGGGCCTCATGTCACCTGGTCCCCCTTCCCCCCCACAATCAGGCAAAGCCCAGGCCGCTGGAAACAAGATGCAAGATGCTGCCGCCTCTCCTAGCAAACCTGGCGCCTTGCTGAGGGCTGCCCACCACGGGCAGCACTCGGGAGGTCCCCGGCTGACTCCTGCTCGCCTACAGGGCCTGAGAGCGCAGGTGAGCAGCCTGTGGGTGAGCTTTGCCTTTGCATTTGCATTTCCCTCCGGCATCTCATACCTGAACTGAGTGATGACCCACGAGGAGCCCAAACACGGGTCCCTGCCATGCACACGCATGTGTAGAAAACCCACCACACCTCATCACACCCTAGATCCAGCACCTGGTGTTCCCCCTGGGGTCTAAGCCCAAGGGAAAGGGCCCTAGGTGACCTTCCCTCTTGGCTTCGGCGGTGCTTTTGCCTCCTTTTCTGGTTCACAATCACCCCGTTGAAGCCCAACCCTGGGCGCACAGAGGTCGTGGGGCTGTCCGGGTGCCCTGTGCCGTGGCCTCGGGTTCGCTGGGATTGGGCTGTGATGCTGAGGCATGGCACGAGGGTGTGTTTTGCCCCGGTTTGCTTTGATCCATGCAAAACATCTCCAAAAATCAATAGGGCTGCTGCAAACAGCTCTCCGCCAGGGCTTCCTGGCCCCGGAGGCATAGCTATAGCCCGCCAAAGGGGTGGGCTCGGGCTCTTCGCTCCTGGAAGCAGCCAGGAAACCAGCGTGGGGCTCAGCAGGGAGTGGGCCACACTTCAGGCCGCAGAACCAGCGGGGCCTGCCTTTCTCCCGCCCGGCGCTGGCCAGGGGCAGGGTGTAGCCCTGAGCCCACCCCAGCATTTCCGTGCTGGCAGCAGCTGGACACAGCTGTGTCCGGCAAAGAGACTCCCCTGTTCTCCATCGGGGTCAGGGCGCCCTGAGCCCTCATCTGTCTTTCATTTGCTCCATGGGTTATAAATAGCCCCCGAGCCTGTTTGGCAGCTGACATCAAAGGCTGACGCTGGGGTCGGCTGGGTACAGCTGAGATGGGAGCAGCCGGGGAGGGGGAGAGAGAGGCAGCAGGCAGCTGCGCCTCGTCCCCCGGGGCACGGGGTCTGTCCCTGGCGGAGGCTGCCGGGTGGGTACAGACCGGGTCACCCTGGCACAGGACGGGCACACGTCGCAGGCCCGGGCAGAGCTCAGGTGTTCGGCACTTCTCCTTTGTGCCCCCGCCCCCTCCGCTCAGCCCTCGACAATCCCGAGGCCGACGACGGGGCACGGACAGATTTGGAGAGCCACTCCGATCCCCCTGCATGGCCCGGACCCCAGTGGCTCTCGTGCAAGGGCAGGCCTCCCCTTTCCTGTCCGCCTTGCCATCCTCAGCCTCCTGCTCAGTCTCAGTCCCTGGCATGCCAATGGCAGCAGCAGGGAGATGTCCGTCTGGCAGGAAGTTTCCTCTCCCCTTCCTCTTCCAGCTCCTCTGCTGGAAACAGGGGAGGAGAAGCTGTGCAGCGTGCGGGGAGCACGCTGGGGCCCATCTCCCGGGAAGCCTCTACCACGCCGTGCCCGTGCGGCTGCCGTGGTGCAAGAGGCGGCTGTTTGCAGCCGGGGTCCGGGTGCCCTCTGCTGTACAAAGCCCTTCCCAGCACCCGGTCCCAGCACCCGGCTCCTCGCCCTGCCCAGCGCAGCCGGGGCGCTCTGCTCTCCAAAACCCCTGCCCACCGCCCACTGCCCCCCGGCCGGGGAGAGACGGAGCCGTCCAGGGCCGACCTATTCCTCCGGCCTGGAGCTGGGCTGTATTCCAGGAGTGGGAATCCGTGCATTGTGGTGCCTGGGCGACTGCTGGGGATGCTCCCTGTGCCCAGGCGATGCTGCGCAGACCTGGCCGGCATGCCCGAGCGCGGCAGCTTCCACCGCAAGGGCCTGGGCTGGGGTCTGCCGGGGCCTGCTGGCCACCCCGACCGAGGCGCATCTCCCAGACGCCTTCAGCTCTCAGCACCCGAGACGCTCTCGGCTGGGCCGGACGCAGCCCAGAGGACGTCCGTGAACAGCCCACCCTGCACGGCTCCGACCCGGGCCTGCTCCACCCCGACTTCCATACGACCCCAGGAAGCAAGCAGTGGCTCAGTCCTGTCCACGCTCCGTAAACTTGAGACCCCCCAAACCGATGGACTTGAGGCCCCCTCGGGGAAAGCCGGCTCCCCGTTTTCACTTGCTTTTTGACTGCAGAGGCATCCTAGGGCCGTCCTTCTGCTGCAGAGAGCTGCGAGGACTCCCCGCCAGGCAGGAGACCATCAGGAAGGGACTCGAGGCACCCCAGGGTGCCTGGCTGCCGGGTTGAGAGCCGCAGGTGGATGGGCGGCATCTGCTCGCTTCGCCGGCGCCTTGCAGACCGACCCAAGCAGTCAGCAGAGGGCAGCAGCCTGCCTGCCGCTCCTGCGGGCACCTGCAAACACCTTTGGGTGGGATGGGGTGGGGGACCGTGGGAAACCAAGCCATGGGGCAGCCCGGCCTGGCCCCTGGCCGGCCCCTCCAGGGCATGCGACGGGGTCTCTGCAGGAGGCGGGGGCGGAGGGAGTGGAGAGCAAGCTGCGCCCTGTTGGCGCGGGGGGGTGGGCAATGCCGTCCTAGCAGCCTTGCCCCACCGTGGCTCCGTGGGGCTGGTTCTGGACAGAGCTGGGGAGCCCAGTGGGAGCGAGGAGCTGCCAGCCGCTGTGAATGAGGCATTTGTGCCCACCCTCTGCAAATAAAGCAGGCTGGGCCACAGAGGAGGCTGGGGTCTCCTCCAGCCACAGACCCCCCAGCGGGGCAGCCGGAGGGGCCACTTGTGCCCCTCCATCGGCATCCGGCCTGTGCTCCAGCCTGCTGCACCTTTGCCTTGGCTTCCAGCCCAGCCCTCCCGCTCCGCGTCAGCTCCAGGTGCTTCCTGTGACTCTTGCTCAAGGCTGATAAGCCTGGCAGGAAAAGGCGTCGTTGCCACGAGGAGCCCTGGCACGGCCCGGGCTGGCAGGGCGAGGCCGGGGGCTCCGGGCCCGGGAGCAGGACGGCTGCAGGCTGGCATTGGCAAAGCACGGCAAGAGGCTCGGCTCGGGTGCTGCTGACTCCCCGTGAGGACCTTTCAGCGGGCTTACCCGGGATCTGCCTGCACCCTTTGGGGGGGCCGCGCAGGGCACATGGAGGGGGAGCCCCAGGCAGGGAGGGGCCGCGAGCACCGGCTCGGCTGAGCCTCAGAAATGATCCCAGGAGATGGAGAGGGGGCAGGAGCCCTGGAGCTGCCCCGGGGGGTTCTCAGGATAAGTGACTTGCCCGTGGCCCCGCAGGAGGGCAGTGGCAGAGAAATGGCTTAGACCCAGTGCCCGCTCCAGCCCCCGGGGAAGCCAGGGGGCTCTGGGCCAGGCCCAGAGGTGGCCGCGGTGGAGGTGGAAAGGAACCCAGGAGCCCTGGCTCCGAGCCCCTCTCCCGTCCCTGCACCCCCAACCAGGTTCAAGTTCGCACGTCGCCTTTCACCTTCCGTCTCCTGGAGGCACCCCCCCGCCCCCAGTGACACCCTGGCCTCTTCCTGTCTGGTGTTTGCAGGAAGACGCGCTCACACGGCGCAGCGCCAGGCTCCGCAGCAGATGCCCAAGAAGCAGGAAGCGAGCGCTGCATAGCCCTTACGCCAGCCGCCAGCTGGGCTCTCCGCCGGCCGTGCCTGGGGGGCACCCCACTGCGACGGGGGGCGACTGAGAGGGGCCGAGGTGGCACAGGGCCAGGGACCCGGGATCCCGGGGCTCGGCTCTGCGGCCGGAGGATGGAGTCCATGGCTCTGTATAACTTCCAGACGACCGAGAAGGACGAGCTGCCTTTCCGTAAGGGCGACATACTGAAGGTAGGTCTAGGGGCGCGGGTTTCCTGGGTGAGGGGCGGGCAGGCTGCCCCACCTGGGGCTGCATGGGTGCCCCCAGGCCAGATTGCAGGTCCCCGCTGCACAGAGGATGGAGACCTTGAGCGTGGGTTTGCGTCCCCGGTGAAAGGAAGACCCTTGGGCACCCTTGGGCAGCGGGGGAAGCCAGGGGGGCAAATGAGCCCCAGTGGGATGGCACACCGTGTACCAAGGCCTCGCCTCCCAACACGGACCCCCACTAACCGAAACACCCCTAGGGTCCCTGGTGCGAGCACTGGCCATGCAGGGCTCTGTCCGCAGGGAGGGCATGGATCTGGGCCCAGTGCTGCCCTGGCAGGGGAGAGGGGCTGGCTGCCAGCCCCCCGGGGGCAATGCCAGCCCCAGAGTCCGGAGCTGGACCTGTGTCGGGTCCGGGGGAGTCTGGTACCTGCATTGTGCAGCCCAGCTCTGCCCCTCTGGGTTAAAAGAAGCTTAAAATCGAAGGTACCCAGGAGATGTGGGTTTAGTTCCCCTTCTTTAGCGACCTCGGGCAAGCTATTTAAACCCTCCAGCCCTTTTTCCTCATCCTTTGTCTTAATTGGAAATCAGGGCAGGGATGGTGTCTTGTGCACCCGTACAGCACGTAGCGCAACCGGGCTCCGCTCTCCTGCAATCTGCCCAGCCGCAACACTGCATCAGAGCATCCCCGACCCCGGGCTGCCAAACCTGAACTACCCTGTGAGCCCGACTGCCCAAACGGGGAACCGGGGGCACCTTCCTCCAGCCGCGGTACTTGGGAGGTCTTTCCAGATAGTTTGTACCCAGGATGCGGCGCTGTTTCCACCAAGGAACCACCTGTAAATGCCCAGTGGTGTCGTGTGGACTTGTCTGAGCAACAAAAACACGGCAGCTTCATCACAGAGCCGCTCCACGCGTACAGACCACGGATCTCAGCCTGACGCACAGGGTATAAGAACACAGCTAGATATATAGATAGATAGATTTTCACACTCCTCTTAGGCAGGTGTGATTTTGGACGGGACATTTCTCACGACGCATGTTCCCCGGGGTTTCCCGAAGCCAGCACTGCCAGAAGACCAAGGCAGAGGGGCCTTAAAAGACAGATTCCCTCCCGCTCGGGGAACCAGACTGATGTATCGCCCCAACGCGGATGATCAATGCAGCCGCCTCACGCTTCTGGCCCTCAAGGTTTTGCTTTCCTGTCCAGCCGGAGCTCTGCAGATCCTGTGCGAACAAACAGGCCAGAAACAGTCCTTCGAGAGGGGGGGTGTGGGACAAAGAGATGGGCATGTGGCTAAGAGGAGCTCGGCAGCCCAGGGGTTGCTACCCAGCTCTGCCCCAGACTTTGGTTTTGGGGCAAGCACCTTCCTAGCTTTGTGGCCCCGTCTCCTACTCGGTGAAACGAGGATCTCAGTGGCACTTGAGGGCAAGACCGCACCGCACACTGCATGTGGAGCTGGCTGCGGGAGCAGGGGAGCAGACACGCGCTGGTCACTTGAACTTGCCCCTGGAACGATGTGCGTTAACTTCGCGACCCGGAGAAATCACCACCTGCAACCGTCTGGGGGCCCATCTCTCCAGGCAGATCCATCCCTAGGGTAGCCCTTTGCCCCATGCCAACCAGCTCCCTTGTGCCCGGGAGAACGGACCAGGCTGTTTACCAGAGAAGCCTCGGGCAACTCTTCCTGCACCATCCGCCGGAGCAGCAGCTCACCGGCAGTGTGAGGTTTCAGATCCTGTTTGCACAGCTGTGCTGCCCTGCTGCGTAGGAGGGCTGGAAAATAGCACCAGGGCTCGACCAGGCGTCAGCGTTTCTATTTTGGGGGGTGGAGGGGGCATTTCCTCCTCTTCTCTTAAGCAGAGGGCCCCGGCTGAGCCCACACCTGGGCCTCCACCCCTGCACGTCTGTTGGCCTCTTTTCAGTAAGGAAAATACATGCTCATGCGAGCGTAGCAGAGAGCTCCCCTAGCATGGGCCGCTCTCAGCTGGCGTGGCTCTGTGGTGAAATGAAAACCCAGCCTGCAGGGCTGTGAAATAGGAGCTCTGTGGCCAGGAGCAGCAAACAGACAGCGGCCGAGCACAACCAAGAATGGCTTGATTGGTGGAAGATCGAGACTCTGAAAAAGAAGAGGGAGTCATAATACCCATGGGATGAAGTGGGAATGAACCCCTTTCTTCAAAGGCAAGCAGCTTTTGCAAACCCAGCTGTTTTCGCCCAGCCTGGCAAGCCCCCGAGGCTGAGCGGCTCCGCTCTGAGCCGGCCTGTTCCCCGGGGCGGGTGGGTGCCTGGGCAGGGAGGGTGTTTTCTGGGTCTGAAGGGAATCAAGGAGGGACCGGCAGGTTAACAGCATGGTGGGCTCCCTTGTGTCCTCAGATCCTGAACATGGAGGACGACCAGAACTGGTACAAGGCCGAGCTGTACGGCTCCGAAGGCTTCGTCCCGAAGAACTACATCAAAGTCAAGCCGCACCCGTAAGTACCGTCCCGGCGCCCCGCCAGCCCTGGGGCTCTAGGCAGGCAGGAAGCCCCAGATCCCAGGGAACGAGCCGGCCCGCTGCTGTGGACCACGACCCCTGTACGACTATGGTCAAGCAGGCCCCAGCACTGGGGGGAAGGCAGAGGGTCCCCTTGGTGAGACAGCACCCCACCAACACGGGGGCTGGACAGAGCAGCTCCGATTCCCGTGCTGTCTCCCCGGCTGGCATTTCCACAGTGTCTCCCGCAGGGCCAAGTGCCCGTGCCCGCAAGGTATTGCATCGGGCCCTGACATACCCGGGCAGAGCAGCTGGGACTGGCACCGCCTGCAAACAGTCCCATTACCGAGGTGCCAAGTCAGCCCCCACAACCTGTGTCTGCCCTCCCTGCTTGAGGATTGCTGTCTCCAGCTCTGGCACGGCGGGAGGACGCGATAGGGATGTCCTGAGGGCTGCATCTGAGACCCCGTGCCCCAGCGATGCGCCTCAGAGCCGGGGGAGAGTCACTTGGCCCCTGTACCCCGGCTTCCCCGGGGACAGAGCGGGGCCACAGAGCCTTGCTCTGTCTGTGACGCAGCCCGAGACCCCAAGTGGTGCGAGCAAGGGCATCCCAGCCCAGTCATGCAACAGCCGTCCGGGCAGAGAGACCCGGAGCCAGACCTGCAGAGAGGCTTGAGAGCGACACCACAACCCCAGCTGAGGATCCCCTAGCTCAGGATAGGTGTCTGCTGGCCCACAGCCGGCTCAGCACGAGGCGTCCCTGGCTCCCCGCGGGGCACGGAGCAGGCTGGGGTCAGGCGCGATGCATCGCCGAGCAGCGAGGGGTGGACCGTGGCGGGAGCAAGGAGCCTCGGGAGCCTGGGCAAGGCAGCCTGTGGCTCTGCCGGCGTGTGCTGTGCCACAGACTCACGTGCCTCCGCGCCACGGCCCTCCTGGGACCTGGGGCCTAGGCGGACCTGTGGGGAAGAGGGCGGCACTGAGCACAGTGGAGGCGTGGGTGGCAGGATGTGGCTGCGGCGGCAATGTGAATTCCTAGCAAACAGGGTGAGGAGGTAGAGAGAGGAGTCTCTTCCTCCTAGTGCGCCCAGGCCAGGTGCGAGGGGCAGCCCCCCGCACACTCCCTGCACCACGCAGGGCACCGGGGCTGCCTTAAAGCCGGCAATGCCCCCACGGCTTGGCCACACATGGTGGGCATGTCATGGGGGGTTCATTCATGACCTTAGCCAGGCCTGGCCGGATTGGCTCAGCACTAGATCTTGCAGTGGGAAGTGTATCCTGCCTCCGACACCGATGCCCTTTCTGCCCTCGGGTGAGTCACCTGGAGGTGCTCAAGGCGCTGGTGTTTTCGTACCAAATACGAAACCGGGCTGGCACCATGGTAGAGCAAGAGGGCAAGCAGGCGGCATGGCTGCTCCCAGGGCTCAGGCTTAGCTTCATGCCAGGGTGCCCGGATGCCATGGAGGAGCTAGACAAGCATCACCCCATGCAGCTGACACCAAGCAGCTGAGAACGGTCCCAGGCTCCGGCCAGTCTCTGCCGCCCCTGGGCCGGAGCTGGCTTCACCCAGCTGCTGGGTTGCTCCTGTGTCCGGAGCAGCAGCAGGCAGATTGAGGGCCAAATTGTGGGTAAAACCCCCTTCCCGTTTATCTGGCCTCAGCTCTGGTCCCCTGCCCTGATGCTTTGTCCCTGCCCCACAGACCACCCCCCGGCCTCTCCCTGCAGCCGGCCTGCCCCTTCTCCAGGAAAGCCAGTAGCCCTGAGCCGTGCCCTGTGTGAGCAGTGGGGTCAAGGGGACAGTCCAGCTCCCCCTGGCAGACCCCCTGCCCCCTCCCCCCCGACCCTAGTGCAGCAGCTCTCACGTGAGGCCCGTCTAGATCCACCGCAACCACATTTTGCAGCCCAGAAAGTGCAGGACGCTGTGGTGGGGAAGCAAGCCCGGCTGCTGACACGACACCCTAGCCTACGAGGCTGCGCTGGTGACCACAGACGTGCACGGGCAGGGGAGGGCGGTGATCATAACAAGGCTGAACCTCACTGCCAGACCGGGGCTATGCCGCAGTCTTCTTCCCTCCAGAGACTGCCCCCATCCCTGCGGCATTGCTTTGTTGGCAGCAGGTGCCAAGTGGAGCGTGCAGAGACCCTCCCATCCCAGCTCCGGCGCCGGGCGCTATCTAGCAATAGAGGGGCAGGCAGGACCGAGCCCGAGTAGCCCTGGCACTGGGTGTGGGGGTGGGGAGAAGATGCCAGCCGCCCATTCAGCCACGGCTCTGTGCACCCTGCAGGTGGTATGCGGGCCGGATCTCCAGGCACCTGGCCGAGGAGATGCTGCTCAAGCGCAAGCACTTGGGAGCCTTCCTGATCCGTGAGAGCGAGAGCGCCCCGGGAGACTTCTCCATCTCTGTCAAGTAAGTTGCTGGCCCCTGCTTGTGGCTAGGCTGTGGCCTTGCCTGCCACGGCTTGGTGGTGGTGCCCACTTTGAGCAGAGCAGCAGGGTCAAGCTGCGCACCCTGCCTGGAGGTTACCACCACTAGACCCCCCTGCCACAGTGCGACCGACCCCCCTGACAGGTGCCTGCACCCATTTCTCAGCCAGGGGCAAGCCCAGACCTAAGCTGGGATTGGGACCTGGCAAAGCCTCCTGGCACCCTTTGCTGCAGGGGTTCGGCTCTTCATCCCGCTCCACAGGCGCTCGTGACAGCTGGGGCTGGCGGTGGCTGCAGGGATCCAGCCGGGCTGTGCTGGAGGGGCTGGGCACATCCCCGTCTGGCGCAGCTGCACCACAGGTGGACTCGATGCAGGTGGACTAGGCGTGAGCTCGGCATGTGGTGGCCAAGGCCTGTGCAGCCTTCCTGCTGCCTCCCCTGAGATGCCCCCAGCCCAGCTGTGCTCACCGGCCCGGGGTTTTCCTCGCCAGCCAGCTCCTGGGGAGGAGCAAGGCCCTTGCCCTGGGGGAACCCCAACCATCTTGGCCCCTGCGCGTGGGCAGGCGTCTGTGGCTTGTGCTGGACGCTGTCAGCACTGCTGGAGGACAGCGGCTGTGGGAGCCCTGGGCATTGATAGACCCCCCACTCCTCCCCTCCAGCTGCAGGCTCCCAGATCTGTGAGTCCTTGCAGACACTTCCCGCGGCCAGGGGTCCGGCTGCTTGTGCTGGCTCGGATCAACCGAGCAGGGTCCCGGTAGGTGCAGGAAGAAGCCAACCCCCCGTGTCCAGGGGTTTTCACACCCCAGGCTGGCTGGCATGAAGGAGCCATGTGAGCTGGCCCTGCGCCCCTCCATGAATCCCGGAGCTGGGCACCACCCTGGATGGCCCAGGCCCAGCGAGGGGCAGGGCCCGCTCCAGAGGCCCCGGACACCTGTGTCCTCAGATCAACCCGCTGTGGGTGGGCCTTCTAGCTCCCCCTACCGTAGCCCCCATCAGCTCACAGCCGCGCCGCGCCAGGAGCTGTACAAACAGTTGGTAAGGGAGCCGTCCCCTGCTCCCTCCAGCCCCAGGTGCAACTGAGCGCTGGGTCAGAGGGGCCTGGTGTCCCAGCCCCTCTGGCTGGTTGGGGGACCCCTCCTCAAGCCGGCCACATGCATACACACACACACGTGTGCATGCACGCGGGTCCCTAATCCACAGGCAGCCTGCCAACCGAGGCAGAGGGAGTTGGCTGCTTTCCAGCCGGTTTGGTTCTCACACTGCCTGGCCTCTCATTAAGTGCTTAAGGAGGCTCCCGGATGCCCCACATGGAGTCGGAAAGAAAAGGAGCAGCCAGCGCCTTCCCCTTGCAGGACACGGGTGTGCATGGCCGAGGGGGGCTGGCTCAGGCACACGGATCGGGGAAAACCAAGACCAGAGCCCAGGGAGGAGTCCGGAGGAGAGGTGCTCGGCTCAGCCCCCCCAGGGCAACTGCCCTTGCCAGGATGGCTGTAGGGACCGGGCAGACGTGCTCAGACCTGCCGGACCATGGGAGGCTGCATGCCCCTGCAGTACAAGGGCTTCTGCGGGCATCCCACCAAGGCTCCCCTGGCAACGCGGGGGAAAGACGCGGCCCTTCGCCCAGTCCACACGCAGCAGGGTGAAGGGGCAGGGATGCCAAAGACAGCACCCACGTTGGACCACAGCGGATGCGGGATACCAGGCTCATTGGCCTGAGGTCGACTACGTCCAGCTGGAGCACTTGCAAACGCCCCAGACTCGGGCCTGGAGCCTCGCTTCAGAATCAGCCTCTCCTTTTAAACATACAACAAGCCTGAACAGAGAGCCGCCTTTGGGTTTGAGCCTTGAAGCTTCGCTCCGGACCTATTTTAAGCGGCTTGGCTGCAGAGGCCAGAGACATCCTGCCGCCTTTCAAATGCCAGCCCCAGTTCATGCCTGTTCCCAGGCCTCCAGGAGCTGGCACTTTCAGGAGGGCGCCACAGAGGATGTACCCAAAGCAGGGGAAAAAAAGAAGAGGGGAAAAAAAAATCAGTAATGCAAAAACAACAAGACTTGCAACCGCAAAACCAAGTGAAAGTGCCCCAAATGCAGAAGCGAAGCCCTGGCCTCTGGGGAGAGTGGCTGGGGGCTGTTGTGCTGACGGTGTGTGGAAGCAGACGTGCCCCTGCTGGGGTTTGAACCCCCAAGAAAGAGCCCAGGGGCAGCGCCCGCTGGGGGAGATGCAAGCAACAGAGAGGTGGATGGAGCAGGGTTTTACCCTGCATTAAAACACGGGATTGTGTTTGTTCTTGCTGTCGCGGCTTCTAGGAAATCACCTGATGGCAGGAACCAGGGTTTGCAACCACGCCCGGCGCCAGGAGAGTTGCACAGCACCAAGAGAGGAGCTCCCGCGTCGCCCGCAGGGTGAGAGCTCGGTGCTTTGGGCCCGACGCTTTGGGCCAGGCCCTGCCTAGCCGACCCGCAGCACCCAGCCCTTCCCCCGGTGCAGAGCCCAGGAGGAACGAGCAGGCCCTGGGCACGGCACTGTGCAGCCAAGCTGCACGGAGCTGCTGGCTGAAGCCGCCCTTCGCAGCCACACGCACACGGCTCAGCCTGGCTCCTGGGAAAAGCACGCGAGGGCCGAGCTGGGCGGAAGCGCTCGAGCCGCAGAGGCCCTGGGGAGTCACGGGAAGCCCCAGCCGAGGCTCCAGACCAGGCCGCGGCACGCGCCCGGCTTTGGGACGACTCGGAGGACACGCCAAGGCCCACGGCTCTGCCCACAACTCTCCGCTTGTGGCCCCGGAGCCGTGCAAAGCCGCCCGCGCCCGCCTCGGAGCTGGCACCCCCCTGGCTGGTGACTGCCACCTCTGCCCGGGGCTGGAGGAAGCCCAGGACAGGCCGGGGAGGGTCAGCCCCTCTCACCAGGACCGGTACGGACAGGGCAGGATCCCAGAGCCCAGTGCTGCCCAGGGGGGCTGGTGCACAGCCCTGGTCCCGGGAAAGGCTGACGGGAGACACTCGCCCAGACGGCGCAGCCTGCAGCACGAGCGACGCCAGCGAGGTGGCCGGCCCCCGCGCCCCGGCCAGCCGGCAGAGGGGCCGTGGGTGGGCCGTAGGGGATGGCCGGCCTGTGCGGCTAGCGAGCTCCAGCCACCCTGCTTTCCCCTTGACCCCCGCGGGCAACGGCAGGCACGCGGATCCCTCCCCTCCGCGCCACCCCGAGGCAGCGCCTGCACAGCCGTCTCTCCCTGCCCCGGACCTGGTGGCAACGCGCCGGCGCCCCCCGGGCCCAGCCAAAGCAGCCGCCTGCCTCTTTATCCAGCCCGGCCTCCGCCCTCCTGGTGCCTCGCACCTGGGCGATAGCCAGGGCTCAGGCACCCCTTAACTCTTCCTTGCCCTGGCGGGACGAGGCCTGCTCCATCTCCCTGGTTCGAATACTCCCAGCTGGGCAGCCTGGTTAGGATGGGGCTCAGCCCCTTCCCCAGGACCTGGGGCACGCCTGATTTGATCCGGGCACAGACCGGGTGCAGGGGGGCCACGGGCCAGGTGCAGAGCCCAGGAGCAGGCTGGCAGGAAGCCCCAGGGATCTGGTTTCAATCCTCCCCCCCTGCACTCCCAGCCTCCCTCCGGCAAGGGCATCCCCGTCTGTTTTCCTGTAGCCAGGAGCACAGCCTGGGACGTGTCACGAGCCCGCTGGGCCTCAGCCTGGGACGCAGGAGGCTTAGCAGCACCTGCTGGGGGCAGACAGGCCAGCCCCCCAGACCCCTGGGCTGCCCCTCACCCCGCGGGGGCACCACGGGAGCAGCCTGGGGCTGAGCTCAGAGCCCCCCAGGGTGGCTTTCAGGCGCGGGGGACAGGTAATGCCTGGCCCCAGACAACGTGACCCCCCCCGGGGCATTGCTGGGGGCAGCTCGGGTGCTGGCACAGCCCTGCCCGGCTGCTGCCCCCCACAGAGACAGGCCCGATTCCTGACACCGGATGAGACACCCTCCGTCTGCAGCCACCAATGCTGCTCCCTAACACCGAGGGCCTCAGCCCTCCTCGGCCGTCACCCCCGGGCCCTGGCCGCAAGCAGACACAGGCGCATTTGTACGCAGCGAGGCACTGACCCCAGCCCTGCCGGGAGCTGGCTAATCCCTTGCCCAGCGTGGGCCCTGGGGATGGGGTACTTGTTGCTGGAGCATCGCTCACAGCCTTCATTCGTCTGTCCTGGCAATGATAGGAATGAAGCGTCGGGGGCAGCCCCTCGTGGTGCGGGCGGAGGGGCTGGGTGGCTCTCTCAGCGGGTCCCAGGATTCCTCCTCTGGCCGGGGAGGCAATGGCTCACGCAGGCGAGGGATCACAGTGGGGTGCTATTGCCTTCCCTGCCACAGACTGACCGGGAAGCCCTGGGCAAGTCACCTCATCTCCCTGTGCGTCGTCCTCCCTTCCTCATCCATGGTGGTAAAAGAGCTGGGGGCATCAGTCCCGCAGAGGCATAGTGGAGATGCTCTTGTGTAAGGCGCTGTAGCAGTGGTCTCGATGATGCCCTCCCCTCTGAGGATAACCGCCTTGTCCTCTCCATCTGCCCTCAGCTACGGGGACAACGTCCAGCACTTCAAGGTGCTCCGGGAGCGCAATGGCAAGTACTTCCTCTGGGAGGAGAAATTCAACTCCCTGAACGAGCTGGTGGACTTCTACCGGACGACCACCATCGCCAAGAAGCAGCAGGTCTTCCTGAGGGACGACGACTCACCCCACGAGGTACGAGGCGCGTGGGGGAAGCATGGCGTGGCGTGGCGTGGCGAGCTGTAGTCTATGCAGCTATGCCCTGACCGTCGAACAGGAGTCATAGTTTCATAGTTTCTAGGGTCGGAAGGGACCTGAGCAGATCATCGAGTCCGACCCCCTGCCCTGGCAGGAAAGAGCACTGGGGTCAAACGATGTGTCAGCGTGTCCGCGCACGGCATTCACGTGTGTGTTCGCAGCCCACGTCTGCACCCGCACACGATCACATTAGCCACAGCCCTTGCGGTGCAGCGCTCGAAGCTGCCGGGTCTGGTGCGTGGCCTTCTGCGAGAACGCCAGGGTGCCCCAGACTCGAACTCAGACCCCCCCAGTCCTGTCCAAGAAAACACCATGGGTCTTGGCCCATAACTGTGAAGGCCCACTCCCTGCCAGGCAGGGGGGCAGCACTGGGATTCCCGGGGCGGGGGGCACGGAGGCTGCAAGCGGGCAGGGGTGGGGGATCTGTGCCAGCCATCAGCAGGGCAAACCAGCCTCCTTGCTGTGTCCATCCGGGGTGGGAGGAGGCTGCGCTCACCGCCTGGATTTCGAGCCGCCTGGCTCTCCTGATGCACGTCTCGCCCCGTGTCGCTGCAGGCAAGGAAGCCCAAGTTCGTCCAGGCCCAGTTCGACTTCTCTACCCACGACGAGTCCCAGCTGCCCTTCTACCGTGGGGACATCATCGAGGTGCTAGACTGCCCCGACCCCAACTGGTGGAAAGGGAAGATCTACGGGCGGGTCGGCCTGTTCCCCCGGAACTACGTACACCCCATCCACAAGTGACCGGCTGGGGGGAGCCCCCCGGTACCACTCCCTCAGTACCCCACGGACAGACTGAGCACCCCGGGAGCGGACGCAGAGCTTGTGGGAGACGAGCCACCTGGCATCGGAGAGCCCGGGACCTCTCCCAGCGCTACGGCCAGACTGGGGCACGCTGGACCCTGCTGTGCATCGCGCCTCCTGCCAAACCCCTGTGCCCCCGGAGCTGCCTCTGGCTGAGGACTGGCGGATGCTCGACCCGCACCCCAGCGGGAGCCTGGATGCGGCGGCTCCAGCTGTGCCCCTCCCCGCTCCACCCCCGTGTCTGTCAACCACGAGCTTTTCAGGGCAGGAAACTCTGTCTTCACACCTGTCAGCAAGGGGCCACGCTGGGCGCTGTGCACAATAAAAAGGCCTAACCGCAGTCCCCAGCTGCTCACTGAAGCACCACGGGCTATCTGACCCTGCCTGGGGCAGGGGCCGGGCTGTTCCCCGGTGCAGGGCACCCTGGCTCTCGCCCGCCGGCCTGGGGGGGAACAGGGAGGTGGGCCAGAGGCTGCTGATCCAGGCGAACCGGTGGCCGGACACTTGCAGAGTTGCCGGGCAGCATTCCCCGAGCTGCCCGGCCACGTTCCCCACCCAGCCCCTTCCCCTTCCCAGATCTCACGCCATGGGGGAGAGGAACTGAACTGCCCCCGGGGGGGGTCCAGTGCCCCAGCCCAGCATGCCTGCCAGAGACGGGGGCACATCTAAGCCGGGTTCCCCACCCCGCTCTTCTGTCACCCAACGCCCCCGGACAGGCGCACCCCCAGCTCAGGCCCCACTTGCTCTCCCTGCCGCTCCGGTGTCCCTGCTGACCCAGGCCAGGCATGGGTGGCCAGGCAGAGGTGAAAGCCCCATGCCCACCGGCTGAGCTCTCACCCTGGGGAGACCCCATGAACGTCAAGCCCGAGCCTGGTCCCACCTGGCAGTGAAGGAAGCAAGAGACCGATGCCGCTTTGCTGTCCTCACAGATACCCGGTATACACGACCCCGCAGGGGATCAGGATCACTGAACCAGTTTCAGTCCGGATGGCAGAGGAAGGCTTGCGACGACTTGCACAGCAACACAGGAATGTGCCTGTAGCCACAGGAAGCCCCTGAGCTGGCCTGGCTGCTACCCCTGGGGCTGGGGCCGGCTGTGAGCTTCAGCCCCACAAGCCAAGCCCACATTGCCCCAGCGAGGCAGCCCACGGACCGGTCTCCCACGCCACGAGGCTGCACAGTGGAGTTCAAAGCAGCGTGAAGCCAGAGCAGGCAGGAGCCCCAGCTAACATCCCACCGCTTTAGGCTCTAGCTATATCTTCAGGGAAAAGGAGCCAGCAAGGCATGGGGGGAGCAGCTAGCGTGGGCTTCTGCTTTCAGAGAAATTCCCAGTCCATCCAACGGCTTTGCAGCATTTAATTCAAGGCCCCAGTGCCCGTGCCCTCCGTCTGCCCCAAGACAAGGGGGCGAGTGGAGAAGACTGGCTACAGCACTCACCGGCTCCAGGACGGCAGCGGTACCCAGAGCAGGCCAAACACCCAGGGTTTCACTCCCAGAGACCCCCCAGCTCCATGCTTCAAGGGCCACATACAAAGGACCAGGCATGCCGTGCAGGATGGGGGAGCCCCAGGCTCCCAAGCAGGCTGGGGGCAGCGAATGGGGTTTGTATCCAGGGCAGAGCCATCCTGGTGATCTCCCCAGTCACCCCAGGCATCGATCTCTCGGGTCCTCGTGCGGCTTGTCACTGCCCTGGCTCCAAAGTCGTACGAAGCAAACACTGAGAGCCTCTGGGGTGTCTGGGGACGGTGCCCCGGCAGCCCCGACATGGCCATGGACAAGCTCCCTGGCTCCAAACCCCTCCAGTGCCCAGGGGGAGTTGAGAGAAGCATGGTTCCCTCTCCCTCGACTGCCCCCCATCCCCGCGGCCTGGCGGCCTCCCCCCAGGCTCCTGGCCGTCTCCCAGCCCCGGCCTGGCTGAGCAGGGGACAGTCAAGCAAAATAGGCATAGAAGAAGACATTGATGCACATCAGGAGGACGGCGTTGACACAGCAGATGCTGGACCAGAAAGGGGTCTCTGCGGTGTCCCTCAGGGCCGTTGCGGGGGGTCCCTCGGCCGTCACCCCCCAGGGCCAGGACACACAGTCTGTGCAGGGACAGCTGCAGGGAGACCCCTCCTGGGAACCTGTGGCAGAAGGAGAGAGACCTGGGAGGGGGCAGGTGCCACTGCGACCACCCCCTCTGCACTTCCCACACCCGGGGGCTGTCTCCGGAGCGCAGCCGCGGGGCTGAGACTCAGGATGGCCCCCGCCTGCACATGCCCCTGGACTCGGGAGGAGTCTGAGCCCCAATATCCACCCCCTCCCGAACCCCCTGCTGCACCTACCCTCCTTCCCTCTCCCCAGCGAACCGTTCCCTGCCAACGCCTTGGCCGGGGAGGGCACGGGGGGCTGCTGAGAAAGGGTCCACCAGGTGAGGTTCTGGACCTGGAACGAGAGCAGGGAGCTCAGGGGGGCACAAAGCACCTGGCCTCAGCACGCGGCAGCCGGACCCGAGCAGGGAAAAGAGGATTAAACTGGTTTCATAGGCAGGATCCGTTCGGGTGCTGGAGGACAGGGCTGGGACTCCCCGGCTCTGTGACTTTCACCCTGGGTTTCTTTCTTGAGAAGCAACTTCAAGGCAGCTTCCTCCCCAGCAGCACCCGTGCTCACACGGGAGTGTCCCACGGGGACAGAGGCCTGCTGCTCTGAACTAAAACAGGAGATGCAGCAAGAGGGCCACTGGGCCAGGGAGGAAAGCAGAGAACAGCAGGGACGGAAGCAGCTGAGCTACCAGCTGCTGGTGCTGCGTGAGGCTAGGGTTTGCCCGGGGCAGCGGCCGTGGGCTCCTGCTGGTACCTGTGAGGGGCTGGCATCCCGGAGAGGCGCACGTGCTCTGCCAAGCTGGGCGGGGAGGGGATGAGGGGCCCTTGTGTCCAGCTGATCCTTGGGGACATGCTGCGTGGCTCGGGGCGGATGTCCCCAGGCACCGGGGCTCACCTGGGACTCCATGGGGGGGTCGGTCAGCAGGCTGAGCCCCACCACCACGACGGCTGTGAGAGCACAGAGCAGGACAGCAAAGTGCAGGTAGTGGATGTCCCTCAGGATGGAGGGGCGCTCATCGGAGGTGCCACAGCGCGGCGTGGGGTGGGCAAACTCCAGCCCCAGCCTGGCCAGGCCGGCAGCCAGCCCCACCATCAGGCCCCAGAAAGCTCCCTGCAACACAGCGACAGCCAGGCACCAGGTCAGGTCTCCAGCGCAGTCTCCATCCTTGGAAGGACAGCAGGGCAGCCACCGGGCAGGTGAGGAACAAGGGACCAGGCGGCTGGGGTTCAAGTCCCTGTCGTGCCACTGACTTCCCAAGTGACCCTGGCACGTTACCTAACCCCCGCTGCCCATCAGAGAGAGCAGTGCCTCTGGGGCCTGTTTAGAGCGACCGGTCTGTGGGGCTGACGGGGACTTGTTCTCAGTTGGGAACTACCACGCAGGCACGGGCCAAAGAAGACCCAGCTGCCCTCTGGCCCTGGCCAGGTTGCTTTCTGCTACAGCAGTGTCTGTACCCAAGGGGACTTTCCGTGTCAACTCGGCTGCCGGGAGGTGACTGAGGTCACAGCTCGGCGTGCTGCACTTGGGCAGCGATGCACATCAGCACCTGGCTCGGGCCCGGCTGTCAGCAGCATGTGAGCCACCCACCAGTTCCTGGCCCACCCCCCGGCGGGGGGTTTTCAAACGTGGGAGAGAAGAGTGTCCTCTGGCCGTCAGGGCAACAGTGCTCAGTTCCTCAAACAGAGCACTTCTGTTGCAACACCCTGACGCAACAGCCCAGATCTCGGAGACGAGCACCGTCTCCAAAGCCCCCGGCGCTGCCCTAAAAAGCGGCTGCCGACTTGTGGGTCTTCACAAATACAGGAGCCTCTAAGGCTCATCGAGCTGCCCCTGAGCCTGGTGCGTCTAGATGCACGGCGATGCCTTCACCGCCCGACAGCTTCCTGCTGGTGCTACCATAAGGGGAAAGCCATGGGGTCCCTGCTGGCATGAGGGCCCAGGCTACTTTAGTGAGCACCGAGGTAGACCCAAGGCACAGCGAGACTCAGCTACCACTGGCAGCACGCCAACTGTCCCGACAAGCCCTGCTATACAAGGAGGTGAGGTTTGGGCAGCGTGCAGCTATTACAGCCACATTCAGGCTTTTGCAAGAGCCAGAGCCAAGGGAGCTCTGCCCATCCAGCTCTGCCAGGGAAGGAGGACCAGAGGCCAGGGCACACAGGGCAACGCTACATGGGTGGAGAAAGACTCCGCCTGGGAACCAGACGGCTGCGTATGGACTCAGAAGTGGAGACTGAGACTCACTGTTTCCACTACAGAGGACCTGACCCCCGCCGCCCTGCTTTAGGTGGTCTACGGATCCAAGCCACCCCCCTGGCAGCAACCACTGTTAGCATAACAGCCCTGAGAGATGGGACCAGGATCTGGGCTGGCATCTCTCTCAAGGCCTGCTCTAGCTCAGCCAGCACCACGGGCATTCGAGGCAGATGTGAGACTCTGTTACTCAGGTCCAAGTGAATGAATCTAGGGGGCCTTTCAGGCCTGGAGGTCCAGGACCCTGTGACCCAGGGTGCCCCCTGCACCACAGTGCTCAGCTCACCTGCTCGTTGGCCCGTCTCCAAAACACCGCCAGGGCAAAGACGGCTGTGACGGGTGGGGCGAGGGCACTGGTCACGGACTGGATGTAGATGTAGAGCTGCCCGCCGCTGGAGCTCTGCAGGATGGGGATCCATACCACACTGACGGCCACCAGCACTACTGTGGCTAGCCTGCAATGGCAGCAAGACCCAGGGTCAGGCTGGAGCAGCCTACGGTGACCTCCAGACCCAACACACCCCTCCGGTAATGCAAGGACAGAGACTGGATGCTGCGTGCCATGCATGCATGGTACCAGCTGCAAGGGCACCTGGCTTCCTACCTCCTCGTCGGCAAAGCCGCTGCCTTTCCAGCACCCTCAGGTGCCAGTCAGCTCGGGAAGTCCAAGCTGGGACCCCAGCAGGGCAAGGCAGGGCTGCTCAGTGCCCGACAGACACGGTCACTCTTCACGCCAACGACACACCAGCCCAGATGCGTCGGTGCATAGGCCAGCACCACCCGGCGCGTTGGCGGCTGTCAGAGCAGCGAGGGAGCCGGCGCGGAGGGAGACCGTCATCTTGGAAGCATCTGGCCTCTTTGCAATAGGCAACTATCTGCCCAGAGATCTGACCGCCTGGCCCTAGCTGGAGGGCTCTGGGAGAGCTCATGGGTCCAGAGCTGGGTTCGCCTTTTATTTATACCCCAGGCGAAATGTTATCAGCATAGGTGAGTAAGCGCCACCCACTTACCTTTGGCTCGGATGATTTGGCGAGCAGGGATCGCGGACAGCTGGAGATGCAAACATCCCGCAGCCTGCCCCCCGCTTCCCCTCCGTCGCCAGGACTCAGGGCACAGAAATAAGCCTTGTCTTTCATTCCTCAGGGCATGCACACAGGGAAGGGGCTCACTGGTCACTCAGCTGCTCTGAGAGCCAAAGACGTTTTGGGTGGTATTAACTGCTGCACCCTTCAACAGGAGGTAGCCTTATGGCAGCAGGCCTGGCTGAGATGCATCCAGCTGGCATCCGTATAAAACAACCAACTTCTATGGAGCAAAATCCAGGGGACAGGCCAAGACCCTCAACAGAGAAGCTCTTAGGAGCCAAGCGAGGCAAGGATTTTTGTGATTATTGGACCAACCGCATGCTTCGACTAGACTTAGAAAACCTTCCCAATGCAGCTGGTCCAATAAAAAGATGTCACCTACAAAAAGCCTTGCCTTTTGCATATGTCCGGGCCCATCCTGGCTCCACACTTAGGAGCCCAAAAACTGATAGGTGCTTATCCATGTCCTGGCGGCTACCAGGAGCTGAGCTCAGAGCCGGCCTGGTTTACCACCGCCAGCCTGAGCAGGGTGCTGCCTAGCACTTAACTGAGGGCAAACCTTCAGCTTTGGGATGAATATTTGGGAGCTCAGCTCGGGTGCTATGGAAACCTTCAGCCAAAGTGATTTAGGAGCTGTGTGGTTGTGGGTGCCATGGTACAGGGATGGCGTCAGTGTGAGCAGGGCCTGCTATGGAGGGTATCTGCCAATGCACAGGTTGGAAAGCTTTCCTCTGAGCACAGGATGCTTCTATCCCCCTCAGCTGCCTTATGGCCTGGGTGCAGGCCATGACCTGTGATGTCCTGGACCCAGACCTGGAAAGACCAACCCAGTGCCGTGGGAGCCTCCGTTAATGAGTGTTCCCTCAGTCCTTAACCCCCCTGCTGCACCTGCCCACACACACACGGACGTGCCCACATGCCCGCCCACACCCACGCACTCCAACATGCATGGGCATGCTGCCAGGAGCCCGTATCCTGGTGCTGCCAGGTGCTGCTTTTCCCCTGTGGTCCCCAGGGCTGTGTCAAGCATCACAAACCTGGAGCAACACAGAGCGACGCAGCTAGAGGAGCCTGGCCTGCCATTGGCTTTGAGGGGATCTCTGTGTCCTTCCCATGTCTGGGCACCGCCCGCCGGTGCCAGCTCAGCAGTAATTCCTGCCCCTGCCGACGACCCCTGTGAAGCACAGGAGCTTGGAGTCCCTTGTGGTCCGGCCCTTCCCACGTCCTATCCCTGGGAGATGCTGGCCTGAATAAGTGTGTGCGAGTGTGTGACTACGTGTATATGCATGTGTGTGTCTGCACAAGTGCCCCTGTCACTGGTGTATGTGTGTGTGTGTGTGCGCATGTGTGTGTAAGTGCGGGTGTGAAGGGGTGTGCACATGTGTGTGTGCATATGAATAAGTGTGTGTGTGTTCATATGCGAGTGCACATGTGTGTGCCTGCGAGTGTGTGGATGTGAGTGCATGTGTGAGCACACACATATAGCTGTGAGTCTGTATATGTGTGCCTGTGTGTGTGTGAGTGCATGTTTGCCTGTGTGCGCACATGTGAGTTTGTACATGCATGCTAGAGTCTGCATGTAAATGTGTGTGTATGGGTATATGTCATTGCACATGAGTGTGTGTGTGTGTGTGTGTGTGTGTGTGCCCCTACCCACTGAGCCCTCTTTGATTCATCAGTTCATTGGCTTTTCAGCACTGCGCATGCTGGAAGCGTTGCTCTGAATCACGGCAGCACTGGGCAACTGAGCCAGCGCGGGGGCGGGGAGCCGGTCTCAGCAAGGTGGGCACCGAAGGGAGCGAGAGAAAGGCGAGAAAAATGAGTGTGGGGGTGAGGACTGGAGGGAGGGACCAGGTTATAAGGCAAGCAGCGCAGAGCCTGATTCAGCTCTGATGAAGCAGACGGAGCAGGAGTCTCTGGAGGAGCTGCAGGGAGGGAAGGCATCTCCAAGCCTGGCTATCCTGGAAGAAAGGCACAGATGCCCCCAGACCCTTCTCCTCCCACAGGGGTGGGGTCTCAGTGGCCACTACCCTTTCCTGGAGGTAAGAGTCCTCCAGCAAGTGCCCCCTGTCCACCCGGGCAGGCGAGCAGGGGGTTCCCCTCTGACGGACATGGCCCCTGTGACACCAAGGGACTGGACCGGGCATCCCAGGAAGCTCCTCTCCTGCCCCATGAGCTGTCACCTCGAACAGGGGTAGCTGATGAAGGAGCTAGAGTCATGCCCCCTCCCTGGCCTCAATTTCCCCATCAGCAAAGCTAGCGGTGCTCACTGCACAGGGACCCCCGGCCCTCATCGTCCCATCTTTAGGCTTCGGCTGATTGAAGCTCCCCTATGAGGGACTGTCTGAGCCGCTGGACGCTCTCCTGGGCACTGCCAAACCGCACCTTTCCTACCCAGTAACTCCTGAGGGGCAGATGCAATCCCCAGGTCCCAAAGCCACGTCGCCAGGACACAGCTGGGGCTAATAACCCCACTCCAGCTGCACTCTTGTCCTAAGACCTCCAAGTGCTTCGACCAGAAATGAGTTAAGCCATCAGACACCCCTGGGAGATTGCTAACAATGCTGGAGGAGCAGAGAGAGCAGGCCTGAGTCAGTGACAGAGCCAAGGAGAGGACCCAGGAGTCCCGACTCCCTTCCCCCACCCCCTTGTGTCACTGCCTAACGAATGGGCTTCGTGGGCTTCTTAATTGAGTATCCCAAGTTAAAGTAACCAGGTACCTGCAAGCTGGCCTTGTTAATACCCCAGTAACCCAGTGGTTTTAATAACCCATTGTGGTGGTGCTAATAACACCAAGGTTACAGGTTCAGCCCCTGGTTGGACTAGATGAGCTCCTGAGGTCCCTTCCAACTATAAACTAGGACACTGCATTGGGTTCCCCGGGTGCCCCTGGCTCAGCTCTGTGGGTCTGATGCTATTATGACCCCACAACTAACCCAGCCAGTGTGAAAGAGCTGAACAAATACCCCGCACCGACCCCCAGGCTGGCCCCGTCTTGGCTGTAGCCAGTGACTAGTTTATCAGCCCCTTTCTGCTCCCATGCTATGTGCGAAGCCATCGTCTAGGTGCAAAAGCAGAGGGAGGAACTACAGCCAGCAAGCGTGTTCCTGCCTCATCAGAGGTCTCTCAGCAGGGTGGGCAGCCCGGGGGTCTTCACGCGGCTTGTCTGCGGGAAAGGTGACACGATCATAAGCACAGGCTGGGCTGGCAGCTTCCTAAATGCTGGGCTGGTGAAACACGTACAACTGCAAAGCCTGGGACCAGAACAGGCCCATCACGGGGTGGCAGAGACAGTTGTCTTGGGTCATCGGCTCTTGCTCACTGCTGTCCCAGGCCACGGCACATCACCCGCAAGGCACGAGGCTCCGGGGCTGCAGATTCGCTGGGATGAGCTGAGCTGGGCTGCACTTCCAGGCAAAGACGTGTTGCAACAGCTGCCGGAGGAAGCTGCCTCCCCTGCCGTGCTGCCAGCGTGCCCTTCACCCACCCGAACATCCGAGCAGGGCCCGGGGTGCTGCGCGGGGTTAGTGCCACGGACGGTGACTCAGCTGGGCTGCACCAGGCACAGGAAGCAGGGCCGCGCTGATGCAGAGGGTGACGGCTCCCCTTAAGCTGGCTACCCCATGAATGAGCAGCCCTCATTTGTGCTCAGGAAGTGCCTTTTCCCCTGGGGTCACCGACATGCTTGGCAAACACAGATGCATAGCGCTCACAGGACGCTTAGGAGAGCAGCTGACCTGTCATTATGCCCATTTTACAGGCTGGTAGACCGAGGCAAAGGTGTGGTGTGGGTGGAGGCAGGAGATGGGAATGTGCAGGGATAAACAGGTAGCAACCACATAACCTCCTGGCAGCAGGCACCGTCCCAAGCCGCGCTGTCATTGCCAGCTAATGCAGCAAAGCCCTGGGCAGGGCAGACACGCCCCACGCTCTCAGGGTCGAGCCGTCTCCCAGTGCTTCCAACCATCAACAACAAGGAGCCTGGGGATTTCAGACTCCTACATAAAGAGGTGACCCGACGCCCTTTGGTCTTGAGACGCTCCCTTCGCACCAAACTGACAGGCACATTCCCCGGTGCCGCCCGGAGCCCGGCACAATGGGCAGATTCATTCCCCTCCCATGTCTCCTGGTGCTCCCCTGCTGCCCTGTGCTGTCTTAGGGCAAGCTAGGGTGCCAGGCCCCTGTCTGAAATCACCCCACAGCTCCTCACCCAACACACAGCACGTGCCCTGCCCAGGCACAAGCATTCAGAGGCACGCAGGGGACTCCGTGCAAGCCCATGACCCCATCAGCGCTCACATGGGGGATAGCCAGTGTGCCCACCCACACCCCCAGTGCCATCACCAGCGCCGCGGCCATGGAATTGCATGCAGAGACCCCCAAGCTGCACCACACCTGGGGTCTCAGGTGCCAGGGTAGCGCTGCGGGCTGACCTGGAGTCCATCCCACCCATCCCCACTGAGATAAGAATCAAGGCCTGGGTCCAGCTAAGGGTTGATAACAGCTGTTTGCCTGCTCAGCCCTTTGATCCCCTGAAGGCCAAAGGATCATAAAGCCACAGCAAACAACTCTGGGCTTTCCAGCCCTGCTCCGCCTCGCCACGCAGAAGGGGCCCAGGTCCCGTACCTGCCCACCAGCAACAGCTCCCGCTCCCCAGCGTCTGGCCGGACCTTCCTCCAGACATCCATGGTGAAGAGGGTGCTGCTGCTGTTGAACACGGAGGTCAGGGAGGACATCAGGGCAGCCATCATCACTGCGATCATCAGGCCTCGCAGCCCTGGAGGGGAAAGAGAAGGGACGGAAGGCATCGGCATCTTTCTCCAAGGCATCTGCTGCCCTCGGGGAGCACGTCACCCAGCACTGCCCACACTCAGACCTCCTCTGGGTGCCCTCAGCAGTGGGAAAAGGAGGCTCTGGGTTGGCAGCAATTGAAACAAAGGGGTTATTGTCTTCCTTCCTCATGAAAGGCAAGCGAGTGAGGCTGGCAAGGGACTCATGCCCAGCCGCAACCCTCTCCCAGCTGGGGCTGAAGCAGGTCTCTTCCCCATGAGGCACTCCTTCCCCTTCCTCGCTCTAGGGCTTGGGCTGGCCCTGCTGCCAGCTAAGGAAGAGCCCCAGCTGCCAGGCTCGGAGAGCAGTGGACAGTGCCTGCCACCCCTGCACCTACCACTGGGCATGAGCTCGACCACCAGCTTGGGGTAGGCGATGTTGGAGCAGCCCACCTCAGCCCCGCACACCCGGGCACACTCGGTAGGGTCCACGCAGGCCACGGCATCTGGAAGGGTACAGAGGGAAAGGGGCTGGGGTCATCTGAAGGCACCACTTCTTCCAGGGGCTGCGTGGAGTGGGAGCAGAGTCAGGTCTCAGCTGGTCACACAGCAAATATCCTCCACACGTGAGCTTCTGCCTCCAGCAAGGGGTCCACACCCTGACCCCTCAACCGTGGGCCTGTACCCATGGGGATGTCCACAAGGCCTGGCATCGTTGAGTGCTGGGGGCTCGCCCACCGAGATGCAACCAGCAGCCACTGGAAGGCAACTGCTTTGGTCCCTGCCAACCGTGTTAGATGTAGGGATAGGTGTGCACTGCCGAAAGCAGGTAGAGGACCCCTGCAAGCTAAGGGTAGGCAGCCATCTCAGCACATGCCCTCTTCTTCGGGCAGGAGCTGTGTGCCACCGTGGCTGCCCTGCTGCCAGTGCCCCAGCCAGCTACGGAGACCCTGCAATATGTAGGATGGAGCTGCAGCAGCGACTGCCACACTGACGTGGCTGGAGGGGAAGGAGCTGGCTGGTTCTGCAGTGGACGTGAGGGTGCCCTGGCTGGCACGGCCCTGTCTCATGCCAGGCAGCCTCTCCCCAGCCCTTGCCATGCGGCTGCAACCACCCATGCCCTCCACACCAGCAGCGCCCCGGTGACTCCAGCACAGCTCAGTGCACACCTGCCAATTAGAGAGGTGTCTTTTTGGGCACTCAGCTTTGCTACATGGCCAGCGCCATCGCCCCGCTGGGCGTGCCTATGACTGCATCGGCTGCTTCACATCTTAAGTCCTTTCAATTACAAAGGTGGAGCCTCCAGTCAACAGCCACCATGACGGCCACCGTCCCCTTCCAGCTTCCTCGGGAGTCGATGCAAAGCCTCCCATGAACGCCCATGTCACCCAAGACTGCCAGAACGGAGACGCGTTTCCGCCCTTCCATCCCCGGCTGATTCTCTTGCAGCCATTGCTCTAATCCAGGGGTCAGCAACCCCCAGCACGCGTGCCAAGCATGGCACGCAAGGCCATTTTGCTCGGCACACCACTGCCAGCCACAGAGCCCAGGCTGCTCCCAGCAGGCGGCTGGGAGGCTGCAAGCCAGCTGGGCTGCACGGGCAAGCCTGCAAACAGCTGCTCCGGGCTTGGTATGTCGCCACTCCGGCACCTTCCAAAAACGTTGCCTACCCCTGCTCTGTTCCTTTTAAAAGACATTTGCCGAGAGCCCGTCTCCCCTTCCTCCCAAACCACTCCTGCTGATTTCCCCCTACCATCCAGGCTGGAGCGACACCCTGAGCCCCAGCGGGAGCAATGATGTACCTCTCGCCCTCGGAGTCACCGCAGGATGGGTCAGGTTCATGGCTGAGTCCACCCAGCCGGAGCTTAATTCGGTGAAACAAGAGGGAGGAAGTCGAGGGAAAGCCTGTAACTGCTGCCCAATGCTGCTGCAACGGTGTGGGGCTGCCGCTGGGCCATCACCCCCATCACTGCACTGCAAGTTGCCTGCTAGGCTCTGCCACGCCTAGGACCCCCGCATTGTGGGGGGGTATTCGGGGCTCTGGCATCTTGTGCCTGCTTCTGATAGAGCATCGGCAGCACAGGAGCTGCAGCTCAGCTGTGCCTCAGTTTCTCTGTCTGTAACAAACCATGAGAGAAATCACAGACATCCTAGAGAAGTCAGGCTGGAAGGGACCTCCAGAGGTCCTCTAGTGAGTCCAGCCCCACCTGCCCAGGGCAGGATCAGCCTTGTCCACACCACCCCGGACAAGTCCATAACCTAACCTGTTCACACAATTGCCGTTAACACGGACACAACACCAGACACCGCATCTGAACCTGCCACGGGTGAAGCAGGGGGACCTTGGCAGTCAGTGCCCTGCTGCTGTAATGGTTCGTGCATCCAGAGATCCCGGGAAGAGGCCGTGCCCCTGCTCCAGAGGAAGGCAGAAACCTCCACAGCCCATACCCGCTGCCATGCGTGGATAGGGCTGCTAACAAAACGCAAGGGGTTATCCTAATAACAGGGCCTGGCCTCACAAGCGGCAGGGCCAGAATAGCCCTTGGGCCCCCGGACACGGCTCTGCACTCTGGTAAGGGACCGAGTCCCGTTATCCCGGAGCGCCCCTGGCCTCTCTTCACACGGACCCAGGGCTGCTGCTGCTCGTCCCTGCGGGGTCGGAAGGGGAAAGGACTCGGGGTTCGTGGGTACTGGGCAGGTCCTGCCTCGAACAAGAGAAGGGAAGAGCTCCTGATCAGGAGAAACAGCCCTTTTGCTGAATCCACTGGCTTTGACATGAGGAGGAACAGCGGGAGCAAACAGGAGGGACTTCGGGCTGGTGTGTCCCAGGGCATTTGTGGGTCCCAGGAGCATGGGGCTGCGAGCACCCAGCCGCCCTGGCCTGTCCACGCTCTCCCCAGCACCCGCCCTTGAGCCCCCGGGCTCCAGCAGGCCTGGCCACAGACTCGGGGGAACAGGCTGTGCTCAGCCCCGTGCAGACATGGACGAGACAAGCGATGAGGGCTTGTTCTCACTGGGATCCGCGACCCACCTTTGCCGGCTTCGAGGGCCAGGCTCCGAGCAACTGCTCCATGCAAAGCCAGAGGAGCGAGCAGAGGCGCTGTGCTGGTGAGCCGAAACGTCCCTCTTCACCCCTGGCACTCGCTCCGCCTGCTCCGACTTCGGCTCGCCGACACACGGGAGGCAAAATACACCCTTGCAGCTCACAGGGCCGAAAGCCCGAGCCACGTGTGGCCAGCACAGCACGGGCCCGGCGAGCGCTGAGTTCAGCTGAGCAGGCAATAGAGGCACGAGGCCTCCCAGGGCAGCGGCAGGAAGCGCAAGATCACAGCACTTATCTGGGCGCTGGCTCCCGCCCTGGCCTCTGGCACCAACGTGACTCGTCCGACCACACAGGCATTGCCCCATCGACACAGGACTCGGGTTTTCGGTGAGGCACCGGCGCCCTCGGCCCAGTGCGCCAGCGACGGGCACACGGCGCCAACCCCACTGCAAAGCTGCAGCTGGAGAGGGGACAGGCTGGGTCTTGCTGGGGATGGGCAGTGACCGAAGCCAAATGCAGAACCAGACCCGTAGCTGGGACGTACTAGGGTCAGCTTCAAACACTGGCCTGGCCCCGTTGAGCACAGAGCCGATACTCCCAAACCCAGGCCCCGTGGAGACAGGAGGGGGCTGGTCCTGTCCCCAGCCAGCAGCGCAGGTGATGGGGAGATGCAGAAGCAGATGCCCAGGTCCAGACACCACAGCTTGAAACCTGGGCTGGTCGGGACAAACACGCCCTTGCTGCACCGGATGTCACAGCATACGTGCAAGCCACAGGCCGCATCCCCAGGGTCTCATGGGAGCGGACCCCCAGAGCACGTCTGCTCCTGCTGAGGCTGTGTTCACATCGATCTTTCCCTGCGCCTGTGGGATCCGTCGCTAGGTCCCAGGGCGCTCTCCTCCCAAGCAGGTCCCATACAGATTATCCGTCTTGTGAGTGCCCAGTTCCTGCACACACAGATGTATACACACACACACATGCACACACGCAGAGGTATGCATGCACACCTCCCACAAGCCTGTAGATTCGCTGGGGCTGTAAATCCTGGAAAGATGAACCCAGGCCACCCCCAGACCAGGTTCAAGAGGGCGCAGCTCTAACACGTGTAGTGAAATCACACCTGTTGACAGCAGCTTTCTGGTTTATCCGTGCCCTGACGAGACAGGCCCTGATTCAGCAGCTGCGCTGAATACATGCCTGCCTGTGATCCTGGGCATTACCCCTCTGCGGACAGGTGCTAGGCCCTGCACACACATACAGAGAAGGATCCCCTGCCCCGAGGTGCTCAGCGTGTCCCTCTGAATCCCAGTGGTGGTTCGCAGGAAGGGCTCCCGCTCCTGGGCTTTCTCCCAGGGACCTCGTGCCTGGGATGTGTGAAGCAGTCCCATCTGAGATGGCAGCCTCGCCGTGCTAGGAGATGTACATACCCCACAGCGGGAAGAAGTCACTGCCCCCCAAAGCCTCGGTCTTCCTGGACACTACAAAGAAGTGATTTTATCCCCATGTTACTGTTGGGGAACTGGAGTCAGGATCCCCAGGGTCGGGTTTGAATCCCTGCAGAAGGGCTGAGGGAAGGGACTGAGGAGCTCTTTGCCCTGGTAGGTGGCAGCTGCCCCCTGAGCTCTCCCCTCGGTGCTCAAGTCCATCACGGCAGCTTCTCAAAGCAGGACTAGTGCCGTCAATCGGCAGAACAGCCGAGAGCCTAGATCAAAGCAGGAAGCAAAGGGCCTGGGGGAGGTAGACTCCTCTTTCCCTGGCGAGGCAGTGGATTAATCAGAAATACTTATAATCACAGAAAAGCGGGGCTGGAAGGGACCTCCGGAGGTCACATCTAGTCCAAACCCTGGCCTGAGGCAGGACCAGCCCTGTCCAAACCATCCCAGACAAACCCATCATCTAAACTGCTAGTAAAACCACTGTCAACCCTGACACAAGACATCACACCCGAACCTGCCACGGGGAGAGCAGGGGGACCGCAGCAGCCAACATCCTGCTTGTATAAAATGTTGTTAATATACACTCAAGAGATGCCAGGGAGAGGCCATGCCCCCGCTACAGAGGATAGCAAAAACTTTCAGCCCGTACCAGCCTGACCATGGGGTAAAACTCCTTCTTGACCTCAAATACGGCACTGATCTGACTCCAAGCAGAGGGGTGAGACCCTCCAGCCAAGCACCGCCAGGTTTAAATCTCCAGGTTTAAGCCCACTCACCACCCCCAGCCTAGCCACACGTCTGTGCCACTAACCCCACTCTTTGCCGGCATCGAAGCCCACAGGACCGATGGGTGAGGAACAGTGCAATGTCTCACTCCCAAAACTAGCGTCGTGGCAGCTATGGGGTCATCGGTGCAGAGAGGCCGCGCCGGTGTGACAGTCTCAGCGTCAGGAGTTCAGTGTAATCACTGCTTAAAAAACCCAGCGGGCTGGCCGAGCTCACAGGAGAGGGGGTTGCATTAGACGCGCACGGTCTGAAAGCCTTAACAAATCCTAGCTGTTTTTCTTTCCTCCTCCCAACTGTTGATATAACTTGCTCTGCTACGGAGAGTTCTTGCCACACAAGCGCGTGACCCTCCAAGAAGCCGGCCTGCAGAAGAGGGGGAGAAACTGGGACAGCCCCAGCTCCAGAAGTTAACCCAAGAGGTCAGTGGGCAGACAGCCCCTCGCAGTGTCCAGGACGGCTACAGCTAGCTCAGCGAGGGGAAACAATTGCAGCTGCTTGGACAAGGGGGTTTGGCGACACATTTTTGACTCACTGCCAAAAAAAAGAAACCGGAAAAGGGTTAGGACAAATACCAACAACATGGTGGGCCAGGGGGGAGCCTGAAATAGCCCCCCACACACCGTCATGGAGCTGAAAATCTCTTTCCACCTGGTTCGGATGGAACATCTGCAAGCAGCTGGATCGGAGGTGTTGCTCAGACACCCACGCGCCCATGCTGGCCTGGGAACGGTCCAAACCTCCCCAAGACCTGCAAAGCGAAGGGAGAGCGATAAGGCCCAGACATCGGCCTCTGCTTTGTGAAAGGCAAGATCGGCGGGGAACGGGAGGCGGTGGGCGTCTGTCGTATGCAACCTCGGTGAATCAGCTTCCTGCGCTGCTTCGACAGAGGGGTGTGGGCTGCGTAGCCGAAGGGGTTAACAGCTGGGGCACGGCCAGACCGGGTTGGGAGCCAACATGTGATTGCAGGTGGAGCGAGGTGGAGCTATGAATCACTCTCTCTTTTCCTCTTTACACTTCTGGTAGTTAGTTACCTGCCCTGCTCCTGCCTCCTGGAAAGAGGAAGGGTCCGGCTGCCAGCCAGGGCGATCCAGGAGAGACCGGCTGGCGGGCAGCAGCTGGCTGCGGGGCAACTGCGCCACTGACCCCACGACAGGCCCAGAGGCGACTAAAAGAGCGGAGAAGCAGATGGAGAAGACCCTGGTGCCTACCAGATTCCTCAGTTGCTTTGTGTTTTATTCCTTATTCACACGCGTGTGACGGGGCAGACAGAGCGGGCCGTGAATCCAGCAGCAGAAGATCCAGGGGGTTTCTTTGAAGCCTCTCGCTGGGCTCCTAGGATCGAAGACTCGGGAGCCCGGAGCAGAGCCAGCTTTGCTCTACGCCCAGGGAGATCTGATGAGCAAACGAGAAGCAGACTCAGCGTCTGGAAACAACCCAACCGGCAAAAGACTGGAGACAGCGCGCGGGGAGCGCGTTCCCGGAGGAGGGCGCAGGGGGCACCCGGAGCCCTGTGCTTAGCTCGGGGAGGGGAGAGAAGAGGAAGTGAGGGCCAGGAATTCGTTACCTCCTCATTTACTGCGGGGTGCCAGGTTCGGCACCTGGCGAGCTCTCTCCTGGGGTCCCGGCGGGTCCGGCACTGAGGGCTGACAACCATGGCTTTTTCCCAGGTGCAGTGTCTGGATGACAGCCACGTCAACTGGAGGTCCAGCGAGTCCAAGCCCGAGTTCTTCTACAGCGAGGAGCAGAGGCTGGCCCTGGAAGCGCTGGTCTCCCGGGGGCCAGAGGCTTTCTATGAGGTCCTCAAGAAGGAGAACATCAGGGACTTCCTCTCCGAACTGGAGCTGAAGCGGATCACGGAGACCTTGGAAATCTATGACCCGGGCTCCGAGTACATCTCACGGCGCGGCAGCACCCTGGGGGACAGCGAAGGCGACCCCAACAGCCAGCGGGACGAGCAGGACATGGCGCCGTCCTTGGAGTACTGGCCGCAGAGGTCCGACCGCTCCATCCCACAGCTGGACTTAGGCTGGCCGGAGAGCTTTGCCTACCGGGGTGTCACTAGAGCCACCGTGTACATGCAGCCACCCATCGACGGGCAGGCGCACATCAAGGAGGTGGTGCGGAAGATGATCTTCCAGGCACAGAAGGTGAGACGCTCGCTGACCGCGAACTTGGCTAGTCGGAGCAGGGCAGAGGCCCTGACCCTGCTTTGTCTCCCTTCTGGGGGACTGCGCCCCGGCTCCAGGGCTTGGCCCACTCTGCCGTCTCCTTGGCAGGCGTTACACCAATATTCACCCATCAGCTTCTGCTGCTTCCATGCAGGGAGCTGGGGGCCCGATCCAAGTCCCATGGGGAGCAGCGGGATCCTTTCCTGCGTCTCCCATGGGAGCTGGACCCAGGGCCTTGGGGACCACATGGCCACGGGAGATGGGACAGGGAATAAAAATGATCTGAGTTGCTTCCTAGCTCCAGTCCCATAGTGAGGATCTCCAGAGGGGCGGGGGGCACTGGAATAGCATAAGGGGCCAAGGCAGAGCTGGTGGAGATGGGTGCAGGCCGCAAACGCAGCACTAGCCTGGGGCAGGGCTGAGCTGGGCCCGAGGTCTCCGTGCTGTTCCTCAGATTCAAGTAGGTTAAAACCAATTACTGATGAGCACTGTCCAGGGGGAAATGCCAACTTCTGCCCCAGCTCAGTACCACAGCACGGACTTCTGCAGGCATTCAATAACGAGCACCCCAAAGAAAGGCCTCTGTGGCCTTTGCACAAAGGAGAACAAGCAGCTTCTCAGCGGTTTAGCCCTCAGTAAGGGTCTGACCGAGGTATGGCCACCACACACCGGTGCGGGCAGCGTGGGGCAAACGGAGGAGCTGTGACCAGACGGTGATTAGGGATGAGGGTAGGAACAGACTTCTCGACGCCTTGCTGCTTCTTTGCCAAGAGGGCGAGTAGGATGGGAGGAGCAAGGTCCTCTAGGGATGTTGGACGCGTACGGAGTCCAGCGGAGACTGCAGCAGGGCACCGCTGCCCTTGTTAAGGGGGTCTGGACCATGTGGTCCACTGCTTTCTCGTGGTTTCACTGCAATCTGGGGTCCCGCCTGGAGCCAGACCCTGCCGCAGGACAGGGGTGTTAAGTCCAGGAGAGCGGTTTAGGCTTATGCTTCACACTCAAAGGGCTTCCAGCCCAGGCCTGGGGCAACCGCCTTACACCCACAGTGCTGATAGCAGTGGTAGGGGCTGGCTCACCCCTGCCCGCACCAGTGGAGGAGGCCTGGTGGGTGATGATGGCACTGGTGGACCCAATCCTTGCCCAGGCTGCCATCCTCCCACTGTCCCCATATCTGTTGGGGCAACCCAGGCACAGGCGAGAGGGCCCCAGCTGCCCCAAGGATGAAGTCACATAGGTGAGGATCGCATCAGTTTGCCCAGGACCCCCTCCCAGCACTGTGGAGTCCCAATATGCACGGGGGAGAGGTGAGGAAAGGTAGGGAAGCGCTGAGCAACTCCACCACATTTCACTGCCTTTGGGACTGGCAGAGCTGGAGGTAATGCCTGCTTGGAGCATTCAAATCCCTGCTCTGCCACAGTCCCCTATGCAACCTTGGCCAAGTCACTTAGCCTCTTGGTTATCCCCTCTATACACAGGGGATAGTTGTGGTCTCCCACACAAGGGCTGGCCACAAGCGCTGAGAACATGGGCTGGACATGGGCAGAAATAAGGCGGGGCTCCTGAGGCTGTGCAGTCTTGGGACTGGCAGGATTTTTCTAGGCATCGCACTGTTTAACTCAGTCACCCGCGGCCTCTGCTGCTCAGGAAAGCCGGGACACGGCTCGGTATGGGGATCTGGCTTCTAGCTGCAGCCTCCGCCCAGCAAGGGAGGTCTGATGCCTAGTGCTGCTGCTTTCTAGCATTAGAGAACATTTTCCCTTCCTCTCGCTCCTCTCCGTCTCTCATCACGTGGGCCGTCTGATGAGGAAATGGAAAAACGCTGAGAGACATTGTACTTCCGTCATGGGGAATTGCCCGTGGCGCCCACCCAGGCCATCTCCAACATGTTGCTTCACGCCAGGGAAGGCCATGCCCTGCCTCTGGCTATTCAGGAGCCGTGCAGTCGGGTGGCCGTTCACACCCTGGCCGAGGACAATCACGGCTCGTGCAGCTTCAGCCTGGCCTGCTTGGCTCCCTCTTGATCCGCGGAGCAGTTGGAGGTGCTGAGCTCATTCAAAGGACATGAGGCACACTGCCTGTACCAGGCCTAGGGCAGGATCTATACCAGTGATTCTCAACCAAGGTGTCACAGCACCCTGAGGTGCCTGAAGATCCTTTCAAGGGTCCTGCAGGCTGCCACACAACATTAGCACTGTCAGGTTTGCAAACATAATTCACAAGACAAGCCCAGAAAGTTCAAACAGAAATCCATAGTTGTGGTTTTTCTGAGCAGTTTGCAACCAAAAAACCACCCACACTATTATTTTCCTGCAGGCAAAAGAAGAAGGAAAACTAAGAGCTGGCATTTTTTTAAGAGATGCCACAAATCTATGCAGGTTGAATCTAAAAAGGTTGAGACTCACTGGTCTACACAGTGCTTTAACTATGCAGGGAAAGCTACAGTGCGAGACCCCTGGTGAGGACACAGCCCCCACCGGAGCTGCAACTGCACAACTTGGTGTGATCACAATGGATTTGTAGAGAGTGACAGTCCTGCCTCGGGTAGGGGGTTGGAGCAGATGTGACCTCTGGAGATCCCTTCCAGCTGGACTTCTCCAGCCACGCAGATGAGGGCTAACCCATGGCACGTGAAGCCCAACAGGCAGATAAAACAAAGCAGGTGCCTTGCTCCTTGCCTAGGCAGCGATCGCAGCTTCACTCCCGCCCTCCGCAGACCACCATCCAAACCCAAGCACATCTGGTTGAGCCCCTGAGCTTTGCCCCCCCCGTGTCCAAGTGGTGGAAGCAAGGAAAGGGACGCAGGGTCCCTGAAGCCTGGCGAGTCACTTCACTGGGTCTCCATGTGAAGTCCCACAGACCCAGGACAATAAGGCAGCATTGGTTTGTGGGCAGGGTCCAGGCACTGCACTGCCAGTTGTCCAGATATTCGGAGATAGCCAAGAGCCCCTCGGGCCCACCAGCAGACGGCTGGGGAAAGCTCCCGTTCAGGAGTGGGGCTGAATCTGACCTGGACCCTCCAACTCTCCCTTTGTCGGCTTCCAGCTTGGAAGATCGCTAGCACACTCAGCCTCACCGGTGAAGAAAGTGGTGAAGCTCCATTAATTGCCGCTTGCAAAACACGTGCGATCCTCAGATAAGAGGCACTGCAGAAGGGATAGGGATCAGGACTATCATTAGTCCCACCCACAGCTTTCCCAACTCATTATTCCCCTAATGGTGCGTTTGGGCCCAGCTAATAGCCTGGGCTCATTCTGCAACCGTGCGGCAGGCCTGATGCTGTTGCTTTGTGAATCAGAAAATAGGTTAATGAGTCTGTTGATTCCCCCAGTCAAACAGGATCCCGACATTTATAGGCTAATCAAAGTGGATTAGAGTCATCCTGACACCACCAGGTCGGATTCTGAGTTGGCTCACATGCATGCAACACGTCAGCATCTCCTTAGCGTTCCCCATTACCGAGCTGTGATCTACAGACCTACATAAACATGCTGGTGTTTCTCAATACTTTATCCAACTAAGTATGCAGTGCAGCGGCATGGTCCAAGTACCTCTCCCGCTGGCTGGGAGTCAGGGGTGATGGAAGAAGAGCTTGGAGGCTGTTGGGGCAGCACTAGTCGGAGCTGGTTTTGGGGCCATCGCTGCTACAGAGCCATTTCCCCTCTTTACAAAGGCTCCAGGGATGGGAAGGGACGGCTTGGACTATATGACAGCGAGGGGCAAACCGCTCTCTCATCTCCCATGCGGGCATTTCCTGCAGCAAGGGTTCAGGGTCACCCTGGAGCATCAGCAGTGCTGGATGGGCATAAATGAGAAGACAGGGCAGACAAAGTCTGAAGTCCTCCTTCCCACATCTGGGAAGCTGGTGCTTCCTCACAGGCACTCCCAGAAGCAAAGGGCACAGAGGCTGTGTATGCAGCACACAAGCCTTTGCAAAGTCCTCCAGCCCAATATATGCTTTGCCCTCCCTCGGCTGATCCCAGGGGGCTGGTGCCAGGATCCATGCTCGCCCCTGCATCTTCTGGGCCTTCGGGTAGTCATGGAGGCGAAAATAATTTCTTTGGCCATCCCCTAAAAAAACCAACTTTGCCAGCAGCTTCCTCCTGTATCATCGGGACTGCGGTAGGGCTTTAGCGTCAGCATCGCACAGACGAGACAGACCCCGTGCCCTCCACGGGGCTCGTGGGCTAAATGGGCCAGACAGCAGCTGCCCAGAACGAGACGGCACATGGGACTACACGCTGGCCCCTGCTGCCCTCTCGCATCCAAGCTCCATGTCTCCTCACCAGGGCTCTGGGAGCCCCCAGGGCCTGCGGTGCAAAGGGTCCATCCAGGCCAGGGTGAGGAGACAGGACTCCGCACAGGAGTAGCTACTTCCTTTCGTACTCTTTTTCTGCCCCCGCCATGGGAAAGAACCGCACAGAACGCAGGGGAGATGGGTCACGCCGCGGGCCCTGAGCCGTTGGCCCCATCCAGTGGAAGAAGGGAATGGATCCCCCAGAGATGTGTTCCCCCTGCACTAGGACTCATGGCAGGGGCTAGCAGCAATAGGAGGCTGGGCATTTGCAGACAGGAGGGTGGTGTTTATGCAGCACAAGCCCACGGCGCTTTGCCCAAAGGAATCTAGGTGTTTCTCCCTGGCACTTCCACTCTGAGAAAGGCGAGATGTCCTGGGGTAGAGACAGGACCTGGGAGTCACGGCACACACAGGCTGGCTCCACAGAAGTCATTCCTCACCCTCGAGTGCTAGTTGTGAGAAGGCTCCTGGTATCGCTGTCCTTACCCGGGGTTTTGGGGCCAAGGGACCGGCTTGCCATGCAAGCACCCGACTGCAAGAGGATGGCAGCCGTGCCGGAGGGTGCTGGGAGGGGCGGAGGTGTGAAGGCTGGCAGGGACAACCTCATGGGAGCAGGGGCAGTTCGCAGGGTGGTGCATGTTGGCCTGAAGGTCAAGGGGGCGGAGGCCTCCTTCTGCCCTGGAAGAATGTGCCAATGTCGGCATTTTTGTTGGCCCAGGGCTGGGGCTGGCTCCGGAGGCCCATGTGAAACTCGGCGTCAGCCCGCTGGGAGGAATGCAATGGGGCGTGGAGGGCACACAGGCGAGGGTTTGGGGAGCAATGGGCTCCACTTTGCATGGGACGGATCATTTGTCCCTGCTCCCCGTCCACAAGGACTGCGCCGTCTCTGCAGGGGGATGCCAGGAGGGCACAGTCCTGGCCTCGCCGAGGTGCCACGTGCTGGGGTCATTCACCCACTTGAGTCACATCGCACCGACTCGGGGTAGCAGAGGGCCGTCGCCGACTCCCAGGGGACACACTGGGGTGAGGCTGTGTACGTTCGGAAGTGCCTGGCCCGGACTGGCGTGCAGCCGCTGCAGTGCCAAGGTGCGGGCTGTTTGCTGCCGCGCTGTTCTCGAGACCAGAGAGAAGTCAGAGCCATGGGTAGTGGCAAACACAGGCCCTCCCTGGGGAACGGTGGTTGCAGTACCAGCCCTTAGCTTCATACCCCGCAAAGGCCGGCTAGCTTCAGCTCCGAAGCAGGCTGGATGCTGCCCATGCTCCCACACCCAGAGAGTCAGTCCTGATCTCATGGGCAGGCCTTCAGCTGGGAGCCAAAGCAAGACGGTGATCAAAAGGACAGGATTGCAAAGCTCCGGTCATGACAGATCACAGCACCGCAGGGTCAGAAGGGTCCTTGAGGCTCATGTCCAACCTCCTGCCCAGATGTTATTTCTCACTCCTCCCCGGCTGCTGCTTACCTGGCCTCCTCCAGTGAAGGAGACGTCATCAGCTCCCCAGGCAGCCTCTTCCACGGCCGCACCACTCTAGCAGCGAGGGAGTTTCTCCTGAGATCATGCAGCGGCAGGCTAGGACTGGCAGGGCGAGGATCAGAAGTGAGGACTCTAACCATTCAGGGTGGAGGCAAGCAGCTGAGAGCAGATAAACGGGGTCCATAACCCTGGGGCTCTACTCGATGCGTACCTCACTCCTCCGCCTCTCCCTTCTTTGCCCCACAGGTGATCGGTGTGGTCATGGACATGTTCACCGACGTGGACATCTTTAAGGACCTAGTGGAGGCGGGCTTCAGGCGCAAGGTGGCCATCTACATCATCGTGGATGAGACCAATGTGAAGTACTTCCTTCAGATGTGCGAGCGGGCGCAAATGCACGCTGGGCACCTCAAGGTAAGGGAGGCTGGAGAGCGTGTGACGGTCACATCCCCAGGGCAGCTGGAGCCGAGAGATGGAGAGGCAGGAGTAGAACAGGGCTTTCTGGGTGCAATTCCCTACCAGCTGACCCCTTCTGTCTTCATCTATACCCAGGCAGAGCACGTGTGCGCTCACTGCACCCCTCCTGCTGCTAGGACGGGATGCGAGATCCACAGAGATTGCAACCGTAAGCGGCCAATTCATTCCTGGGGACTGCAATCCACCCTGGAGAGCAGAGGCCACATGCAGCAGCAGAGCTGGGATGGAGCAGGGAGGAGGGAGGTTTGTCAGCGTTGCTCAGCGGGGAGGCTGGAGACCTCCACTGCGTTCCCAGCTCTACCAGAGAGGAGCCAGCGGCCCAGAACAGCCCATGAGACTTGCCCTTTCCGGCGGGGCGCAGAGGCAGGGCAGGGAGGGTCCCTCGTCATTCACGGCGTGGCAGGCGGGGCAGGCTGACAACTCCACAATGCCTGTCACTCCGGCCAGCCCAGCATCAAATCTCCACCCAGCGCTGAGTCCTCGGCAAGGAGAACAACGACACAGATCTGTTGGCACAGGTTGTTGGCCCTGGCTGGTGATGCAACAGGGCGGTAGGCCTTGATGCCCAAGTCTTGGTCCTTCCTCTGAACAGGGAAGAGCTATCTGGGAACAGGTGGCTAAAGATGCAGCGTCTCAGTGCCCAGGCTGCTCCTGGCAGCCACAGGCCTCAGATCCGAGCGCTCTCTGCATGAGCCAAAGGGAAGAACATCTCCCCCTGCACGCTGCAGCTTCCCCTTTGGACCTGGGTTCAGCCTTGCCTGGACTTTCCCGGGCTGAGAAAGTAATCTTCTTTCCCCACACTAGCTGTCACACCCAAGCTTACAGCTGCCAGAAAACCCCACACCTCGTCCTTTCCACCTTGCATGCTGCCACGCAGGGGTGGAACACACTGGGCATGGCTACAGCGGACCCGTTGCAGCCACTCGCCCTACAGGGACAAGCCCTGAGGCTTGAAATAGCAGCCAGGCTCCCTACACACACGCCTGGAGGACTTCCAGGTGATGGAGAAGATAAAGGCCACATGAGCCACAAACAATTGGACCCCTGATCCACGCAGCTTGTGACTAATTCATACACATCTTGTGAGCTGCAAGCACAGTGCCCAGGTCCAGCAAGAGCGAAGGATTTGGGGCCTGGAAGTCGGTACCATTCAGATGTAGAGGGAGACAGGGTGCTGCTGTGGGGTGGTAGGGCTCTGTCTGCCCCTCCGCTGGCTTTTCAGGCCCCGTTATAGTAGCTACCACCTGTGTCAGCCTCTGCTCCGGAAACCATCCAGGAGTGCTCAGGCCCGATGAATGACGGGGAGGTTATGGAGGCAGAGAGCACGGCCGGCTACAACAAGGGACTGGATCAATGCACAGATGACAGATCTATTAATGGCTATTGAGCGGGAAGGCTAGCGCTGTCTCTTCTGGCATCTCCAAACCCATAACGGTGGATTCCAGGGAGGGTGCTCAATGGGGGAGAGATCACCGTAGAGATGCTCTCCCTCTATAGCATCCATTTATGCCACTGTCGCAGACAGGACCCTGGGCTACATGGGCCAGGGTCTGACCCAGTATACAGCGTATGTTCTTACGTACTTTGGCCAGCCCCCTAAGATGCTGGTACTGCTGCTCCCAAGGCAGCGCCGATCAATGATAGCCGACCCTGGCCATTTGCAAGGCAAAAGAGAAGAGGCCAGTGCTACCCCAGCAGCTGGGGAGAGCCCTGGGGCAGCTGCAGGACAAAGGATGGACAAAGAGCCAGCAGGACAGACTGCAGAGCCTGTCATGGTGACCACACCTCCAGAGACGGGCACCCAGGCAGCGAGGGGGGCAGTTACCAGAGCGGGGAGGTACAGCCCCAGGATCAAACAGCTCTGTCCAGCGTAACAGCTAGCACCAAATTAGCCAAGCCACATCAAAGACCCTTCAATCCAGGCTGAGCTGGGCAAGACTGTTTCAGCTCAGGGAAGATCCAGCAAGAGCTGGTGCTAGTGAGCATCCCCTGGGACATAAGCAGTCTTGGGGGGCAGAGGACAAGCCTGGGTCAGCACAAACAACTACGCCTGGCTGTGGAGGGGACCAGAGGTTCAACTCCAACTTAAGTCTCTCCCTGGAAGACACCGGGCAAGGTGGAAGGTGCCACAGGAGTGCTGGTTGTTTTCTCCGCATCTAACAAGCCAGCGCGGTGCGCTCGGCAAGGAGCGTGCCAGTGACGGTAACGCGGGCAAGTCATTAAGCAACTGGCGACTTGTTTGTAAAGTGACTCACGACTCGGAGCCACGCCGCTGGGCTTTGCTAGCGCTCCCCCTCCAGCTTTTCTTCCCGCTCCTAATTAAGCAAACAGATCCGACTTAACAGATCGTGGTGAAGTGGGGAGGAAGGGAAGTAAAGCACACCCCTGGCTCCGGGTGTTACCTGAGAACGGCTTAGGGGCCCTTTGTGCACTGGAGAAAAGCTTTGGTTCAGAAGCAGCTGCATTAAGTCACTGGGAAAGTGGGGAGGCCAGCAGGGCCTGGCCCAACATGGGGTGAGGTGGGGTGGGGTGAAGCCAAGCCTGACTTGTTTGCATGGGTGCAGAAGTGGTCGCAGGGCAGCATTAAACAACCAGTCCTGGAGATCCAACCATCTTGCCTCTTGTCGCCCCCTGGGCTCTCCCTGGAGCTGGTCCTGAAGGCCCATTCCTGGCTCAGTTTGCTGCAACTGGCTCAAAGCTCATCCCAGCTCAGCACATGCAAATTAGAGGGATAAGACCTTTGCAAATCAATTCACTTCATGCACAGGGCGGCAGGTTCTTGTCAGGCTGCCCCACTCCCATGCTACTACGCTGCTTGCCTTGCAACCCTGCAGTCACTGTGGAAGGATCGGACATTAAGACATTTGGGAGTCACGCGACTAATGACTGCGTTTGTAAATCGGTGTCTCCCCTGGGGCCGGAGTGCCCCAGTGGAAACAGCAGTTGAACCCACCCTCTTCAGATTCACAGCCCCGAGTCAGCAGGCTCAAAGTTAAGCACAGGCTCAAGTGCTTTGAGGGGTCACAGTCCAGAAGGATAAAAGCAAAGACCCGTTGGAGTCAATGAGGGGAGGGAATGGGGCGGAGGGAGCAGGGTCTAATACCAGCGTTATGGGCCTTTGGGAGATTTTTTTATAGGGAGGCTAAAAGTCTGGATAAAACTCCAGATGGGAACACAGGACACTTGGGCGCCATCCCTGGCTCTGCCACTAGCTGCCTGGGTGGCCTTGGGCAGGTCACTTCACCTCCCTGTGCCTCTGTTTCCCTTCTGAGCCTTTGTCTGTTTTGGTGAGGCCACAAGCAATTTGAGCCAGCAGACACTGGGACTGTGCCCAGCACCTAGTGCAAGGAGGCTCTGAGCTCAGCAGAGGCTTTTTCTAGGAGCTGCAACATGAATCCATGTTAAATATTGACCTGGGGAAACAGAAGCAACTAAGCTGGTTTTAGAGGGAACGTGTTCCCTATGCTAAGGGCCTTCACCGAGACCCATAGACAATGGCAGGGAGGGGTGTTGACAGCAAGTGCAAAAAGGTGTCACTGTCCTCGGCTGTAGGGGAAAGGTGGAAGGGGTCTTATGTAGGGAAGGGATCACCTGCATGCCCAGATGATTCAATAGGTGTGCTTGTGTCTCTGTTTCATGGCCTGGCCCTGCCAGGGTAACAGCCTACTATTTCTAACTGCAAAAGGAACTGGTGCTGACAGCTATTTCTAACCCCTTGGTGCCTGGTGCTGACAGCCCCGCCTCAGTCTGTTAGGCAGCACCCGCAACCCAGGAAAGATGGACCTGGGACCTTCACTCAGCTTCCCCTAGCCCCGAGCAAGTACAGGGGGCTTCCCAAGACAACAGCTGAATGCTGTTAAAGCAGTGATCTGATACAGACCCGCAAGGCAGGGGTGCCCTCAAAAACAGGGGGGTATTAGAGATACCAGTCACTTCACTGCCTTTCCATGAATGACTCCAAAGGCCCCTGAACACGGCCCATCCCTGTACCGTCCCAGGATGATGCAAAAGGGTACCGGCACTGAGACATGGCTGCACACCCAGCACATATCACATGCCAGACCTCCTGGGGCGGGCTCTGACTCTTGGGAGAGCTCATGGGAGCACACCCAGTGCTGCACCCTGCCAGCTACACCATTTCTGGGTCAGCGCACACATCCCAGGGGGTGCTCGCTAATGGACTAGTATAGTGCAGACACCCCCCGGGGCTTGCAAAATTCAGTGTGATCAGTTATCACATGCGTACTACCCCACAAGACTATACAGCATAGCACAAAGGGACTGAGAAGCACTATGCAAGGGGTGGAGAAGCTGCGTGACAACACACTAGACACTTCGCAAAGGCAGTTTGCTCCCAAACTCAAGCCCCAGCCTGGCTGCTGACTCGCTGTGTGGTCCTGGGCAGGGGGGTTGATCAGGCAGCATCCGGGCTCACACCGAAGCCCTAGGGGATGACATGGAGCCACCTCCGGGAGGAGTTGCAAGACTTGGTTAGTCAGCCCGTGTCTCAGCAGACAGCTGAATGCTGCTTTGAAGATAAATGTTGCAGCTCCACATTCAGGTCAGGGGCCAAGCCAAGTTTCGGTGCCGGGGTGAAAATTCAGTGGAGCAAAACCAGATTGACGCCCGAATCCAGGCTAGGGAGGGAGGCACGACAGGACAACCTAAACAAGGGGCCGACCAGGACAAGTGAGGTTAGACCCCAGTCCACACAGGCAGAGCTGTCAGCCCCTTGCTGCCAACCCCAAGGCATCTTTCCAATGGACTGCTTGATTTTGCGTTGCAGCATCTCCGCGTTCGAAGCACTGGGGGAACCGAGTTCTTCACCCGATCGGCCACCAAGTTCAAAGGTGCCTTGGCTCAGAAGTTCATGTTCGTGGACGGGGACCGAGCCATGTGTGGATCCTACAGGTAACAGAGGGACCGTTCTCACCCCACTGCAGTTTCACATAGGCTGCAAGGGGCTAAGCTGACCAGAAAGGGGACCCAGCAGTTTTATTTTGAAGGGGTGTGAACAATGATGACTAGCAATGGATAGTCAGGAATTATGCAGTGCCCACCCAAGGTGAGATGTACCCACACCCTCAATCTGTACCTGCCGCCCAGCGATCCTAACTGGGGGTCTCAACCCAGACTTGCCGTCAGCCTGCTAAATTGAACGGCAGTTTTGGGAGACGAGACTTGATTTTAGACATCTCTTAAGACAGGACTAGGCTGGGCACATGCAAGGCAAGCCCAGGACAGCCCCCAGAAGACAGCTCCAGAGTCCAGGGTAAAACAGCTCAGATTCCTTCAAGAAAAGATATTTCCATTAGAAAATGCCAGCGATTGTTGGAGTGAGAGCTCTCAGACAGGAACAGGCTGGTTCCAACAAGTGCTTTGACTCAAGAATTGCCAGAACGAAGCAGGCTGGAAACTCACAGCTTTCCAGATGACTTGCTGTTGCTCTGTCTTAGTTCATCTGAAGTGTCCCAGTTGGAGTGAAACTTTTCCAACAACCTAATGGGAGTTCCTGGACTTTTCCCTTTTTATGTTTTCAAGGTGGGGAAATGTTTATGATTTTAGCTCCTCCTCCTAAGGCAGGACAAGAGTTTTAAAAAAACAAACCACAAAGTATTTCTGCCAGGTGCAGAAACCATTTCCTGCCCAGCTCCGTGAGACTAACTAGTGCAGCGTTTTCACACCTCGCTAAGCCTTTACGGTGCCGCCCTGCCCTGCCTTCTGCCTGACTTCACTCACATGGCGAACCCCTGCTGCTGGCAGCTCTGCAAGGGGGAACAGCGAGCCAGCGGGTGGAGGGCCTGGCAGAGCTGCTTGTCGCTGTGCGCTCAGAGAGCTTCTTTTTCCATTCCAGCTTTACCTGGTCGGCAGCAAGGACAGACAGGAACGTCATCACGGTGCTCTCTGGCCAAGTGGTGGAAGCATTCGACAAGCAGTTCCAGGAGCTGTACCTCCTGTCCCGGGGGGTCAGCCTGAAATCCATCCCCATGGCAGAGGAACCCGAGCCTGAGCCAGTGTCACTACCTACTGCTTCACCGGTGACTCCTGCCAGTGCCGTGGTGAAGAAGCTGATTAACCCCAAATATGCCTTGGTGAAGGCCAAGAGTGCAGATCAGATCACCAAGCTGTCCTCCGCGAAACAGGCGGCTGACGGCCAAAACCAGGTGGCCGGCAGCAAAAGCAAGGCACTTCCTGGGGCCCAGACAGCTGCTGAGCAGCAAAGTGACGTGATGGAGCTGGCTCCACCCATCCACCCTGGCCTCCTGAACCTGGAGAAAGCCAACATGTTCGACTACCTGCCCACCTGGGTCGAGCCCGACCCGGAGCCAGGCAGTGAAGTCCTGGGCTACATCAACATCTTTGACCCCAAGATCAAGAACGTGAAGCTGTCCCAGATGAACCGCATCAAGGTGTGTGATGTGGGCCAGGCCAATGCCCAGCACAGGCAGATGATGAAAAGCAAGGAGCTGGAAGGCAACAAGAGCCACGGCCACGAGTCTGCTCCATCCCCAAGGGAGGTGGCTCCAGTCCCAATGGAGAGAGCCCCCATGCCTGGGACACGTCTGGATGTGAAGGCTACCGAGAAGAAGGCGGGAGGCCCTTTTGCCACCCTGGCTGTGAGCCAGCATCTGAGGCCGCCTGAGACCCATGGCACGGATGCGAGACCCCCTGTCCCAAAGCCAAGGACTGCCCTTGTCAAGGACTTGACCACAAAACACGATGCGCTCTGCAGCAATAGGGAAGGGGGCAGGGGGCAGCCCCAGCCCACTGAGGCAAAGCAGGGACATGCTGAACATGAGCCGTGTGGTAATTGCCCAATAACTCACACCAAAGCCACTCACCATCCGCAGTCCCCGCCTGCTGCCTGCACCCAGAATGGGCTGGGAGGGGACGAGGACGAGGGCGACGAGTACATGACATTCAGTGACCGCAGCTGCTCCGAGAGCTCGGCTGGGCTCAGCGGGCGCTGCTCCTTCGCCTCGTCCACCTCCGGAGAGTACTTTGAAGTGAGGGACCGCTTTGGACCGCTACGGAGGACCAACTCTGACGTCATCCCCAATGGCATCATCACCCACCTGCCCCGGAAACTGAGCGACCCCCACATCAGCCGGGGCACCTTCGTCAGCCCCCTGGGCAGCTTACCATCGGCCAAGAACCTCAGCTTAGAAGACATGTCTGCGAAGTGGAAAAAGGCCGTGGAGGAGATTAGGTGTGTGTTAAGAAGGGGCAGTAGCCCGCATCCAACACTGGATGGCCATGGCCCCTATGCTAGCAATGCCGTGCAGGTAGGGACAATTGTCATACCCTTCTCTCCTTTGCTTTCTTGCCCTGTGCTATGAGCTAGTTGAACACTGCAGCTCCTGAGGCTAGACAATCCCCATCCAAAACACCACTGGGCCAGCTGAGTGGAGGTGGAAGAAGTTGTTCCCGACTTCTTTCTATCATCCCAGGGGCTGCCCAGGATGGCTAGCTGCTTTTTTCCCCAGAGGGGTATGTCTCAGAGGTTCAGTGTCTATCATCTCATAAGTGGAGCACCCTTGGACAGGGCAGGGGCTGAACAAGAGGTCGGGTGTAAAGGGAAAAGCTGGTGTGAGACTGATTCTCAGGAAAGCAAGGGAAAGGTGCAAGGGAGCTGGGAGCTGGGTGGGGACACTGAACATAGGACTTTGCACCCAAGTGAGAATCAGGCCCCCTCCACCAGTGCTGCAGCAGTGCCAGGGCAGTGACTGAGGCCCAGGCGGGGCTGTGCATGCGGGCGTGCCCTGGCTGTAAAGGTGATTAGCATCAAAGATGAAAGCGCTGGGCGCATAATTACTGAGAGAGCGCTTGCCTGGCACAGAGAAGCAGGTCCGGCAGCCTCCTTAGGGCAACCTGCAGCAGCTGCAGCCAGCACCTTCAGCCAGCTCCATGCACACTGCCTAGTGGCGGGGCCACAGTGAGGGCTCGGGGCTCGCATGGTCCAAAGGCCTGGCTTCTCTAGCTTAGTGCAGCATGACCTGGACAACCCCAACCCCCCGCCTCCCGGCTCAGCCATGGCAGGTCCTGCTCCCCTCCCAAATTCTCCCACCATTTCATTCTCCGGAAGCTCGGGCATCTGGTCTCCGGTGCACCTCCATGCCCCAGCTCTCAATAGGTCCAGACCGTCACGACCCAATCAAAGCTGATGGAAAACAAAGAGGCTCCATTAACAGAGCCGTTTCCATCCCCCCCAGCCAAGGACCTGGCCCTCTGGGAAGCTGGCATCTGTGCCAACAGAAAATGAGATTCACCAGCCCAGACACAGCATCACTTGTCCTCTCTTCCCCCCAGGAGGATTCTGCACCAAAAGGCCAAGGCTGTTTCACTCAAAGAGAGTCAATGCAGCCAGCGAAATCTAGCAAAGCTGGGCATGGCCAAGCCCTTGATACACTGACCCAGCTGCCCAGATACAGCACTGTGCAAACTGGGTGGGAATGTTTGTATTCTAGCAATAGCTTACATGAGCCCTACTACAAAAGGCACCTGCGTAGCAGGCTGTCATTGAGAGGAAAACAAAAGAAACCTCCGCTGATGCAAACACAGGGTATTTTCTTGTGTGTGTAACAGCTCTTGCCAGGCTGAAGCCATTGGTGGGTAACTCTGTACCATCCCATCGGTCCAGCCTAGACCTCACCTGGGCTGTAAACAGCAAGCCCTCAGTCCATCTCTTACTGTAGTAACACCCCTTCCTGTTCTCAAAGCACTTCACTAGCTATGCACACAGCACCAGAGCACTGCAGCCGTCTCTGGGGTGGAGCAGAGCAGCCCAGGAGTAACAACGCAGGCGAGGAGGTGGGAAGGGGTTTTTGGTCAAGGACCCTCAGGAAAATCCCACATTGTTTGAGGAGTGCCCCCAGGGTGTTCGGCATCTGTGCAAAGCAGCCCGATAAGTTCAGAGCCGACTCGCCCCACTGTCCCCATCCTTCCTGCATTTTGCTTCAGCCCCCTCTGAAGGCCAGTGGCTTTTGCTTAGTGACAGGCACCGTTAAACCCTGCCAGGGCCAGTCCTGTGCCTTACCTGGGTACAGCACCCGGCTGATCATCCCAGGCATGATGATAACAACCAGAGGCAGCATTTTCAAGTAGCTGGCCAGGATGGAGCCGGCCTTGGCGTGGTTCAGGTTCTTGGCAGAGAGAGACCTCTGAACAATGACCTGCAGAAGTGTGAGAGGAAGGGAAACATGAGCAGCCCACAATGGCTGCAGCCAGGCCTGGGTTTCTGTCCCTGCTCAAGTGCACCTGAGTTCACATCCCAAACACCTGGGGACAGTCAGTGCCTGACCCAAATGCAGCTCAGGGCCTTATATCCTGCAGGCCTGTCCAGACAGGAATTGCTCCCTCCTTCCTTTCCACTAGGGAAGCCTCACACCTCCCTTGGTAAAAGTCCCTGGAGACTTCAGCTCTCAACATGCCTTCCATTGAGAGGAAGAAAGAGTGGGACAAGCTGGGGCCTGTGGTCCCTCCGAGTTGTGCCCTGTATCAGAGCAAGCGGGAAGCTAGTGTCTGCTCTGGTCTAAACTGATGAGTGTGAAATAGGGGCACAGAGGAAGCTGGGACTGGAACAGACCTGTGGGGTCACCAAATCCAATCATCTGCTCCAGCAGACACCCACATCAGATAATCCCTCTCATACATGCACCCAGCTTCCCAAGCAAACCATGGGCAAGTGTAACCACCACAGCCCAGCCTATGGTGAGCAAACAGCAGGGCTTGCCGTGAGTGTGTGGATGACAGGAGTCCGCACCTGTCCCTAATCTGGCCTGGTGTGACCTGTCTGCCCTATTCACACAGCCCGAAAATGCTGCGAGTCCCAAAAACTGGGAGAATCTGCTGGTACTGGCTGCAATGGATGTAGGAGGAGACAGCACAAGAGAGACTCACAAAGCATTGATCCCAAGACCCCGGGCAGACCCTGTGCATGCAGCCTCACATGCACAGGACCATGCAGAGATGGGGAAACCAAGGCAGGGAAGTTAAGCATCTCAGCCTATGTCTCTGAGCAAAGCCAGGGATACAGACCAGCTCAGCTCCCCTGCCACCCTCCCTTCAGTCCAGGGGTGCACAGGCACATGCAGTGGCAGTCACCTCACCAGCATGGGGTAGGGCTTGGGACCCAAGCAGATAAGGCTTTGAGCAAAGCACAGAGGAACAGAGGTTCAGTTCCTTCTCTGCCAGACTTCCTATGTGAAATCCCTGAGCCTCCCCACCTGCGCACTGGGCAGTCCCTCACTTGGGGCTGTGGTGAGGGCAGACATGCTGCGAGGTCCCTGGGCACCACAGTGGTGGGCCTTGGCCCTGGAAAGTGCAGAACAGCAACTGAAGAGCTGCCCTGCGGTAAGCTAGCATGCCACATTCATGAGCTCAGAGTCTCATGCAGGGGGACCTGTTTGCTGAGGGTGGCATGGCTCATTGCCTAGGAAGATACATCTGCATTATCTAAATATTTGTCAGTGCCATCTAGTGCCCCAACCTGCTTGCGGCCTTCCCGCCCTTGCCTTGGGCACCTCCCTGGGATAGTTTATTTTGCACAGATCCACCTCCAAGTGTCCTAACATGCAAGTGCTTGGCAATCCAAGCGGGACCCCCCAGGACTCAGGGCCTTGTCTTGCATTGCCTTCATCAGGTGAAGCAGCCATGAAATGCTGCCACTGCTGGGAGCAGAGGGATTCTGATGTGAAAGGGTTTTCTCAAAGGTGCCAGTGACAAAAACTGGGGGATGTCAGGAGAATACAGCCCCTTGAGAGCCATTTGAGAGCAGTGGCTGTGGAGAGGTTCCCAGCAGCCTGGTCATGGGCCCATTTAACTCAATTGAGTTGATTCATGCCAGGTAGGGCACTTAAACTGGCCTAACCCTTGCCTACACTCCATGGAGCATAATTCAGTAGATCAGACTCAACCTTCCCAGTCTAGACCAGGCCTGAGTGTGCGGGAGTCCACAAGATCATGATGGCAGGGGGTAGGGGGGCATCAGGGAATTGGCCTAACAGAATGGAAACAAAGACAGTGCCATCAGGGGCATGACGACAGCCCATGTGGGCATCCTTGAGCCAGTTTTATGGTAGCCGCACAGATGTAGCTACTAAGGCTGCAGGCAAGGAGCACATACCCTGGTCTCAGGTGGGCTTGAGCTGCCTTTGCTGTAGCCTGGACTGCTCCGGCCCCCCAGCCACTGGGGTCTGTGCTCCAGCACTGTGCTACGTGTGTGAGGGGTGCCAGTGAGGCCCCAAACTGGACACAGCTGTGCCCAGAGGAGAGACAGTCTGTCACTTTATCTTGAGCCACTGCGGGAGGTAGGAAAGCTTCCGGGACAGAAACCCCCTCTGATGGCGCACGTTGCACCGTCACAAAATGCGTGATAGCAGCAGAGGCTCCATGTCACAGACAAGCCCTGAGCCGGCTGGGTCAGAGCTAACTTGGGTACACCGACATGGGGAAGTCACCCCAAAAAGGAGGCAGATATCTGATGGGCAGAGCCGTGTAAGGACTGGACTAGTACTAACTAGCCCAGGCCCACTCTAAGCCTACATGTTACGTCCATGAGGGGATGGACCTGCCTTAACCCTCCGCTGACCCGAAATGGCCACATAGAGGATCACAGTGAGTGGTCAGGCAGCTGTACGCAGGTAGGACGGCAGGGTGCCCATGGGGTCCTAGGTAATGCTGGGAGCTTCCAGGGGAAAGAGCCTGTTTTACCGGAAAACAAGCAATCGCAGGTACAGTGACCAGAAAAACTGGGCAAAGGCTCAAGTTGTTCTCTTGCTAACTACCCCAAACCGAGGAAAAAATCTAGCTGGGGAATCCTGAAGGAGGAATGGGACAGGTAGCATGCGAGTAAACTATACAGCGCAGTGATTCTCAACCTGGGTGCCACGAGATCCTTTTAACAGCACCACAAAATATCACCTACACATGAGCCAGAGATTTCACGTAGGAATCCAGAGTGCCAGAAACATTGTTACCTACCAGGGTCTTCCTAGGATGAATTGTTCTATTATTTTTTGATAGGAAAGGAGTGAAAGCTGAGAGCTGGCATTATTTGGGGGGGGAGGGGGGCGCTTAAGTCTAACAAGGGGGTGCCTTGAAACTGAAACTGTTGAGAACCACTAATGCAGAGGAACTTCAGGGAGTGTGTATGTACAGCTGACTGCGATCACACCAATGCTGTTGTCTCTCTGTGCACCCCACCCTCCTCTCACAAACAGGGACCACACCTCTTCCCCTACAGATCCAGCAACCCTGCACACACAGGACGGGGCAAGGAGAGCATCCCCTCGACGAGACAGGAGAAAACTCCAGAAGCCAGCAAAGGACCTGAGGTTGAAAAGACCCCTGCGGCCCCAGGCAACCGGCTGTACTGGCGAAGCAAACGCTTCAGCTCCAGCAACAACCACCTCTCTCAAAGCCACCCCAGAGGCACTGGCAAAACCCTGCCCTTGCTCCCAGGATGCCAGAGGATGGAGGATGAAGTGAGGACTCCCCTTGGCATCCCCTTATCCAAACTGTCGCAGACCAAGCACCTCAAGAACAGGCCAGGGGGAGGCCCGTGGGCTGCCACTGACCCCAAGCAGAAGCCCCAAGGGACTAGGAGCCACAAGGACAAGTAGGTAGCATCGAGTGGACCATCTAGTGCAAGTATTTCAAAGCCTGGCACCGGGGGCACGGCCTGCAGAGGGGTGCCGCATTACATGGGGGAGGGGAATCTGTTTCCATTTACCTGGTCAGTGCACCAGTACCATGTGGCCAAGACAGACAGCCCAAATGTCATGCCGGTCCAGGGCAGATCCCCAGAGACCGGATCTCGGAAGAGGTGCATTGCATCAGCTCTGGGCAGGTGGCATGTGGTGTTGGGGATGATTTTGGCTGGGACTGCCTTTAAATAAGCTTCTTCTAGGTTCTGGTACCCTCCAATCTCACCAAACGCTGGAAGGAAACAAAAGGAGGGAGGCCCATCAGGGCAAACTAAAATGTGGTTACTGAGTAGATCAGATGAAAACCATCACAAATGGCCCCTTGAGAACATGTCCTCCCTCCCTACTCTGCTTTCCTGAGAGGGCAGAACCACTACAATGCCCTCCCCTTGTCAGATGGCACCATATTCTTATTTAAAAGGGAAGGTCTTCCAGGACCACTTTGCACAGCCGGTCCTATTAGACTGCTGCTATCTCTCAGGATATACCCTATGTCCCAGGGGCTCCTGGGAATGTCCCCTTTCCTGCTTCTGTACTGTAAAAAGCATTGCTTGTATTAAAGCACAAAGGTCCTCGGGGAATTGGGGCAGCCCTGAGGAAGCGTAAGGGGCAGGTGATGGAGGGAGCTGGCATGACCTATGACAGGCTGAGATGCTGCTGGCTCTGGGGCAGGACGTCTTTCCCAGGCCCCATCACCATAGCTGGGCAGCTGCAAATAAGCGCAATAACAACTCTGACAGGGGAAGCTCTGTGACCACGTAGGTGGGCTCCCCAGGGCAGGTGACTGTCTCTAATATGTTCTCCATAGGAGGTCTATATTGAGCAGATTTTTTTTGTTGGTGCTGGGTGGTGGAAATGGAGCTTGCTTCATCCACTCCATGCATTGACCTGGTATTTCCAGGAACGGTGCAAAAAAAACAGGAAAAAAAAAAACCAAAAAAACCTCACATCCTCAGGCTTTATGGGAAGTGGCATCAGGCCTGTGAAAAGGATGCAAGCCCTACAGCTCATTGCATGCCACAGGCAGGCAAGAGCAAGTCAGCCCGGCTGTATAAACAGGAAAGCACACACAAGCACTCTGCTCCCATTGCTGACCACAGGCTCCACACCTCTCCCACAGTGAGACCTGCTGTGGCAGCTACCTTGCAGCATTACAACTGCTATGGGCATTGTACTGCCCTGGGCCGCCGCATGTGATGCTGCCGGGTATCCAGGCTCAGTGCTCTTCTTTGCGCTGGAGAGGGAAGGGCAAGATGGACACTGGATGCTGCTTGCAGTTGCACCAGCGCAGCTCCATTAAAGCTGGGGAGTTTGGCTAGTGTAACTGGGAGGAGAATCTGGCCCCAGCTCCTCTGGGAAGGCAACACACCTGGTTTCCAGAGGAAGGGAAGAAAATACTGGTCACCAGCCTCTCTGTCTCCCCCAACCTTTACTGCATAGCTGATCTGCACACACGTCTGCCTGGCCTGGCAGCTCTCACCCTGGGCATGGCAGGTGTGTTGGCACCACATACTCACCATGAGCCATTACCAGAGGGGAGGAGGGTGCCAGAGTGGAGGGGAAGAGTGGGCTGGTTGGAGGAAGCAACCCCGTTATCAAGGGCTGGGCCAAGCCCAAGCCCAGACATGCAAGAAGGGCGGCTTCCAGCCCAGCCAGATGAATGTGCTGGGTGGGGCAGGGAAGCCCCTGGGCTTTGCCTCTTGGGCTTTTCCTCTGCTCAGCCGTTCTGCTGCTCAGCGAGAATCAGAGCTGGGTCTGGAGCTGGCCCCAGCTCTGCTCCAAGTCTGGGAGCTTTGGGATGACCTCAGGTCCTTGGCTGCTGGGCAAGTGCTGCACAGGCATTTCCCCTCTTGTCTGTAGCCCCTCCTGTGCCATCTAAGGGGGCACCTCTGTGAGACTGGCCTTCACTGGGATGGTGTCTACTTGGGCAGTGTTCTTAAGTGCCCATCCAAAATGCATGGAACAGGAGACAGCCCCAGGTAGCCCCAAAATCCCAGTGCCAAGTGAACTGGTTACCAGCCCATGCAGTGATCCTCTGGACCGCAGCTGATCTTGAGAGTGAGATGAAGGGCCTGGCATCTGCTGGGGCTGCCCAGGTAGCTACGCAGCTCCAAGGCACTGACACTTTGGCTTAGAAGAGCATTCAGCCTGGGCTCTATAAGCGTCACCCTCAGGTAACATGACAGCCATGGGCACAGGCCTTCTCCTCTGCACTCCCTAGGGTCTCCTGCAGCATGGGGATCTCTGAATGGGCTTCACCCTGTGAGACGGACCTGCACCAGACCTCAGATGCAAAGACCCTAGAGCTGTGGGGATGCTCAAAAGGCAAAGCTGAAGTTTGCCAGTGGCATCTATCTTTGCAAGAAACCAAGGCAAATTCCCCAAAGCAGGGATGGGGAGACCAAGAGTCCTGACCTCCATCTGGGGCTTGAATCTGTTACAGTCTCTTTTGTAAGATCACACCCCCCAAATAAGCATGATTCTTGCCCAGAGGCCTCCCCTGGACCCCTTCCCTTTCAATCCGCCCACCATGTAACCAGCTTCCAGCTTTGTGATCAATGATCAACATCTCCTGCCTAATGTCATCCCAGGGGGACGTGTTCAGGGATGGGGACTTCAGCCATCTCACATGCAGCTGCAATGCGCCACTCTGAAAATAGGCTCATCTTATTTCAGACAGAACCTGGATTTGCAAACTCATCCTGAACCCATGCCAGGAGCACTGGCTACCTTCCCTGCATGGCTGGTAGAGGCACACCTGATCCCTGGGTTCGCACAGGTGTTGAGCACTCTAATAGCGGAGGGGCAGCTAGCGAATGCTAAATCACAAGAGGAAGCACACAGACGTATTTAGGTTACTGGGGCCTGCAGGGGATGCAAGGGCATGGTTTTGCAAGTGCTGACACCCGCCTTTGCAACCAGAGGCAGGCTGGGTAAGAAGAGCAGCTGCAGGGAAGGAGGCTGTGAAGCCCCTGGCCCCCTCACCCATGCTAGCAAGTGCCCCCAGGTGCATGTCAGGGTGGCGAATGCCAAAAGTGCTGAATGATCCTAATGTGCCATGGTAACTGAGCCACAACAAGGGCGTGGGCACGACAGCACGTTTGTTCTCACCTGCGGGCAGAGGCAAGCTCCATCCCAGCCAGCGCTGAGGGGCTGAGCAGGCCTGGCACACGTGAGCCAGCCCTGGCGCTGCCGAGAGCAATCCCAGAGCCGAGCCCTGGCTGTATCCTCCTGGACTGCTACGGCACTTAGACACTGCGTCACGGCAGAGGTGGCTGCGTGGGAAAGCAAATCAGGTCTATAGCCCAAAGGGGCGCACCAGATCCACAGCCTCTCCTGAGACAAAGGACCCTGCCGTGGAGCATTTGTGCCACATCCCAGTGGGACTGAACCTCTGGCTTCAGAACAAAGAGCAGGCACCTCTCCCATGGCAATAGCCCTGGACTCACCCCCCTGGCATGATCCAGTCGTTAGAGAGAGGCAAAGAGCTACAGCACGTGCAGGGGCTGCCCTAGGAATGCCTTGGATAAGTATTAGCTTTACACAGGCCTTCCTGCTGTTCCTCCGCTATGATCCCGCTGGTGGCCACGAGCCTTGAAGGACCTCCTTTGTTGCCGCTGAGCAATACAGGGGCACCCCCAGCTCCGACTTCTCCATCAGGGGTGCATCCTCAGCCACTTCTACCAGCAGACGCAGGCCAGCCTCTTTTGCTTGGCTCAGTTCTGGCATGGGTGCTTTATTCCTATTCCCTACCTGTTGGGAATATTCCTTCCACGTCTAGTAACACAAAGGCCTCTCCTATTGCTGGCCTTATCTGTGTACATATGCTGTGTGGGAAATGGGCCAGCCAGCGATGGGCGCCGCATGTACAAAGCGCTGCTGTGGCGGCAGATCTGGCTCCTTCCTCCTCGAGAAACCGTGTGCAAGGCACTTGGGTCAAACCTCTTTCAAGTCTGGGTGCCTCAGCCAGCTCCGCTGCATGCGGTGGGTGCCCAGCACGTTGGCCACCAGGTCAGCGACGAAGGGGCTTGACTTCGGGCGCGCTCCAGGCCTCAGTCACCTCTGTGCCGGGAGAGCAACGACACTTCCCTACCTCACCGGGATGTCGTGAGGCTAAAGCCATTAAGGCCCGACAGAGACCGGCATCCTCACATCCGTTACTTAATGAAATGACATGAGGGCAGCCCCGTGGGAGGGTGACGCTTCTGCCTTGGCTGTGGCTGCGTGTGTGTCCCTCAAGGAAGCTGCTCCCTGGCTCAGGTCCCGCCAGCCAACAGCGGGGAATTCCCCGGAGCAACGCCTGACTCCAGGTTTCCCTCCAACCCAGACTGCGGGGATACTCTGGAGGGCTGGCGGTATGGATGAAAGAGCAGGAAGGTCGCTAGTGATGGACTGCACCCCTAGGCCGAGGGCTGGCAAGAAGCCTAGGCACCATGACAGCCCATGGGGGATTTTAATTTATATCAGTGAAAAGGGGATGCCGGGGGCTGTCTGAGCTACCCCGGGGCCTTACCTTTCACAGCCAAGGTGACCGCGCCAATGACCATGATGAGGGTCTGCAGCGCATCGGTGTAGATGACGGCCACCAGGCCACCTGCGCGAGACAAACGGGCACGGCGTCAGGGTCTCGGCCAGGGGCGGGCTTTGTGGTAACTGCACAATAAAGCTAATGGCTCTTATGGAGATGTGTCTGTGGGTTATTGCCCGCCACAACCCACCACAGGCTTCCCAACGAGGACAGGGCCTGGAAAGGCCTTTACTGAAGGAAAACAGGAGGACCAGCTCCGTTCACTTCTGTGCAGCGAGGGGATCACAGGCGTGAGGTGAAGGGGGGAGGGGAATGGCTTCGAGGAACCAGAGAAGCCATGATTCAAGGTGGCGGCCGGGCTGGGCCAGAGCGCAGGGCACAAGGTCGCTGGACTTCCAGGCACGAGGCAGGGGCAGCACCAGGCCCAGTCATCAGCACACAGGGCCAGGAGGCAGGAGGAGAGACTCAGGGGCATAGTAGAGGCACGTGCTTCAGAGAGAGCCTGGCTGCTCCCCTTCAGCCAGCGAAGCAGGAGCTTTTCGCTGGGCTTGTGGTTGGATTCGATGATCTCAAGGTCCTTTTCAGCCCTAAGACTCCACATTAAGACCTTCTTTCTTTGCCTCATTTAAAAATATTCCAGCAGATGGGCTCCTCCCGCATCCCCTTGCTCACCCTCTTCCAGCCCAAATGCTTATGTCACCAAGCCATTTATTTCCTTCCTCTAATTAACATCACCCCATTATCCCATCTCTGCCCCTCAGGCTCCCTTGGGCAATTCCTCACCCTTCCTGAAGCTTATACCCACCCCAACCTTGCCCATTCAACAGGGCCCCTATTAGTCATGTAGTTGAGTTGAGCCCTTTCATCCCCTCTTTGCCAACCAGTCCTTTTTCATCCTCGCCGTTGATGCAAGACAGCTCACCTCATGACAGCAGAGTTATTCAGCTCATGGAAAACAAGGGCTTAAAAAGGAGCTGAGCCGTAAAGAAAATGGTTCAACAAATGAACCGACTGCAACCCAGGCAAGTGACTCACAGCCAGGTCCTTCTGGGTTTCAGACAATCGGCAACATCCGATTTGATGACCTGGTTTTTTAGAAATGTTCTCATGGCTCCATGAGTCAGGGGCCGCACCCAGTCCCTGAACCTGGGGTAAAATTCCCGGCACTACCATGTGCTTTGTAGGCAGGAGAAAAAAAAAATGCAAGCGATTTGCTTGAGACTAGAGTCGCAAAATCCACCACAGCTTGGAAGGTGCATCTGTCTGACTGACGGGAAGGTCCCACGCCAAATCGTACACTGGGTGCACCCACGGGAGCTGACGAAGAAGGGAACATGCCACTGATGGCAATAATTGAGAGGCCAACAAAGGGTCCAAGCATGGGACTGAGAACAAGGAAGATACGAATCCTAATCCCAGCTCTGAACCCAACACCTCCGCACTCCATGAATCACTGGAAAAACAACTGTAGCGGCTCCATCAATAAAACAGAAATAATTCAACTTATTCCTGATCTTGCTGAGATGAGAGTTTCTGAGGATGAATGGGTTAACATTGGTGAAGAGCTCCACAGACAAAGACCATTAAGGACTATCATAAGCAGGGCAGCTGGTGGGTAAGTGTGTTAGCTGGGGTCCCTGGGATAAGCTGCGAGACCCTGTTATGAACCAAAAAATAGGAACGTCTCCATGATGGATATTACTCATATGGCTGCGCGCACATGGGGATGTACATGTATAACTGGGGCTGGTCCTGCTTTGAGCAGGGGGGCTGGACCAGATGACCTTCTGATGTCCCTTCCAGCCCTAATTTTCTATGATTTTATGGGAGAGGGACATTAAAGCACACACTGGAGAAAGAATAAGCTCCCAGAAGTTAAGAGCCCCATCGTGCGGTCATCACACAAGCACTCCAGTTGACCAGGCTCACAAGCATGGGCACAAGATACAGGGGGGCCAAAATGCAGCTCACTTTCTGCTCTGCACCGGCCTCCCCTCTCTCCGCCAGCCACTGAGCAACGCACCTGCAATGGTGTAGAGAGCCGTGACCACCAGCACCAGGACGGTGGAGAGGTAGAGGTTCCAGCCCAGGCAGACTTGCACAAACAGGGCCCCGGAGTACAGGTCAGTCTGCGTGAAACAAAACACAGACATGTCTGAATGAGGCTCTATGAGGGTGCTGGGTGGTGCATGGAGACAGGGCTAGAGGCTGCACTTCTCTTTATCCTATGAACAGGGGTAGTGGGGAACAGCCAAAACAGAGCAAACATGAGCATGGCAACTTCCTCCCGTGCTACAGCGCAAGCAGAGCACGCCTGATGTGCCTGCAATAAGCCAGAGATGCCAGCTCACAGCACGGCTGACATTCATCCTGTTAGAGGACGGGGAGAAGGGAGCTCTAATGGCCAGTCACCATGCTGCACCCAGAAGAGGGATAAGCAGGAAGAAAACTCAGGGCTGCTAACTCAAATGTTTCTCGCTGTCCTAAAAGAGGGGTGAAGGACCTACAGAGCAGGGCCTGAGTTCAACAGGTCCCATCAGCCAGTGCTTCAAGGAGTGGGGCACTTGGCACAGCAGATGGGGCAGAAGTCTGATTTCCAGTCACACTGAGCTACGGACGTCATGCACTTGCACAGACCCGGAGCTCTGGGAGCAGAGCAACAGCTCACCCGACACCTAGAAAAAGCCGAAGGGCAGTGCGGGGCCATCCTGAGCATGAAGACGCAGCTAGGCCTCTGTTTTTCCTCCGTTTTACCAGCTCAGCACACCCACTTGCCATCTTTCCATGCCGCCCCAGCCCCCAAGGCACGCGTGAGCAACGCAGTAATGTAGAAAGGGGTGGGTGCTGGCGGCACTCTGCCTGTTACTTGACTGGATTTGTTCCTTTGGCACCCACATCAACTTTGAAAGGGCTGCCAAGATGCCACTCCTTGCCAGGTGCTGCCGAACGCTTCTGAGCTCCAGGCTGTCCATGTCGGGGCAGCAGGCCATGAGCTGGAAGCCTCACGTGTGTGGGAGAGTACGTGGGGGTGGAAGGGGATCTCAGGCAGATGGGATCCACATGAGCATCGCCTAAGCACTGCTGTGACTGCAGCTCATGGAAATGTGGTTCCTCCAAACCAGCCTGCCCAGGTAGCAGGCTAGCCATGGCACAGCTCAGCTCCCTGCCTGGGTACTTACCCAGCTGTGCATGCCACAGAGAGCGCTGTGTCGGTGCAACTACACTGCTCTCGGTGCCCAAGCTGGGATGAACATGGGCTGGGGTGGGTCTAATGAGCTGCTCTCAATGTAGTGGGGATATATCCACAGTCAGAAGGGAAGAGGGAGGGGTAGTTCATATCTCCCTGTGCCAACCTCACAGGGAATCAGACCTCAAGTCAGCCAGAAATGCCACAGGAAGACCCCCCCAGCCAGCCTGGATGGCTCTATCACCCACCCCAGGAGCTCAACACGAAGACACCCCAGCATTGGGCATCTTCCTACACAGTCACACCTGGCTTGATCTGGGTGATGGAGATGCAAACTAGGCCAGTGATGGCAAAGGGAGCGGATACTGCTGGCCTTCACCTCCAAGTGCTGATGCTTCCTCTCTGCCCACAGCCACCCAGGCCCAACCAGTCAGCTCCACTTGACATCTTCTTCCCTTCACCTCGCTGGGACGCTTCCCACAAACAAACCATCAAACATAGTCATGTGGGAACTGTCACCTGATATTAGCGTTGGGAGGATGAAAGCACCCTAACCCCATAGCAGCTCACTCCACATTTGGCCCCGGAAGATGGGTGACCGGCTTCTGAATCAGTCTGGCACAGGTTTGGTACCAGGGAGGCATTGGAGGTGATCACCACCCAGCCCGCCGTGAAGCTGTAATGGGAACTGCTCTACTTTCCCTGTGGCCTGAGAACAAACAGAAAACTGATAAACCTTTTAAGTGTTCCTCAGTGGCACTAGGGCTCTGTGAGATCCTTTCAAGGCTGCCACGCTATTAGCATGGTGAGGTGTGCAAACACCTACGCATGATTTAGGAGATGAACCCAGAGATTTCCGACAGGAATCCAGAGCATCCCAAACAGTCAGTGCTGCTGCGGCCTTTCTGAGTTCTTTGCAACAGAACTGCTCTGTTATTTTTCTGTCATCACAAGATGAGTGAAAGCAAAGAGCCGGCATTTTCCAAGGGCTGCCTTGAGTGTAATGGGGGCTGTATTGAGTCCAATGAAAGTTGAGAACTACTGCTGAGCATCGAGATCTGCCTCCTGTTTTCCAAAGAGCGGTCCCAGGCTGGGCCCTACAGCGGGTCCCAGCATTACGCCATCTGTACCGAGCCAGGCAGGGCCCCAAGGTGTTCTTGTGCTCCCAGTACAATAAGGATGAAGGGAGCATGCCAGATTAATACCGAGCTGGGCGGGACCTGATGCCAGCATGCCGCTGGCTCACATCATGGTTTGCTCAGGGTGGGGCATCCACATTCGATCCCAGGACGGTGCCCATATAACCAGCAGCAAGATCTGGACCATGGCACTCCAGATAAAGGCCATGGCTCCACAACCACCTCACACCCCCATGGCTCTCCCAGTCCAGGGGAGAGCACAGTGCCAAGACCCTCCGGGTCACAGAACTGGGATCTGCCCCTAATTGCACAACACTCCCGAATGGAACGAATGACCACTTGATGTCCCCAAGCCAACCCTTCCACTGGAAAGTTCCCACCAGGCGAAGACGGCCTGTTCGAAGTGGATGTTTTCATTCATGTTTCCATTAAGGTTCTTTATTTCCTCAGCTCTGGCTGGACCAGTCCAGGACCCCCCAGTTCATCCAGGCCTCGGGTGCTCTGCTGAAATTATGCACAAGGAAGGCCATGCAGTAGCAGCCATGCTGGCACCATCCACAATACAGGCCTCCCTCCTCTGGGAACACAACTCAAGTGACGGCTTTGCTTCAGCCCACAGCACTGATGGGGCAGGCTGTCCTCTCCCACCATCTGCTCCCAGCACCTCAGCGGGGCAACAGCTTCCACCAACGGTGATTCCATCGCAGCACTGGGCCACGACTATGAAGGAGCAGCCTTGTCCTTTAGGACACCTGACGCCACTTCAGTTCGTTATTACCCTGCAGGCCAACACCCCAGCAAACTCTCCGTGTGCTCCCCCATCTACACCCCAGCCCATCTGGAAGAGCCCAGCTCCCAGGATCCTATTTCCAAATTGCTCCTCTTGGGTTTCTTAATGCTTTTTTTTTTTTTTTTTTTTTTGCAGCCATGTGCAAGTGATCCTAATCCCTCTCTATGAGGAAGCTATGGCCTTGCTGCCTCCCTTTCTTCTAATTTTGCTTGGGTGGAGGAGAGAAAAAAGCAGGAGCATGTGATTGACTCGTTCATAAGATGTCCCTAATATAAAAACAAGCTAATTAAAAGGCATGACCCACTCGTGAAGCAAGTCATTTCAGTCATAAAAAGAGAGCAAAAGCCTTTGAAGTTAAGCCCATTGGTGCTGTCAGGAGGATTACTATTCCTTGCCTCTGAGTGACCTCATTGAGAAACCTGCTCTTCTCCAATGCCATCAACACCTCACAAAAGACACAAAGGGCCTTTGCAGGGTTTGAATTTCACAGCTTTAGCACTATGACGCTGGCAAAGCCAGGGCAGCAACAGATGAATTAGCTGTGAGATGGAGGAATTTGTTACAGACAGTTGATGCTCTTGATGTGCTCGCATGGGCTGCCCACCTGGTACAGGGCATGTGGATCTTTTTAAGGGCTCCCATCTCCCATTTAAAGGGGGCAACACATCGGCGACAGCTCATTTGGAGCCCCTGCTGTACGCTGATATACTGAGTGGATAACAGGGTCTAAGTCCACCTTCAGCACTGTAGCCCAGGCTCACGGAGGAGCCAAGAGAGTGAGCCCCAGATGGTGAAGCAGCCTCCATGCACCTCTGATGGGAGCTGGCCACTTGAATGAACCAGCATGTGGCAGGCTGAAGAGGAACGAGGGGCTATATCTTTTCTAGAAAACACTGTTAATTAGCTTAGGGGCATGGGGATTTGAGACCAACGTGGCATCTCCAAGGATACCAGGTAGGGGGAAAAAATGAAGAACTAGTGACCCTCGTGCTTCAGGGCAATCCCAGCAAGGTACAGGGTGGTAACACCTTGGTGAGCGCATTGCTGGTTTCACAACGCCACCTCTCCAGGCCCCAGCTGTGGGGATTTGGTGACACAAGACTGAATCAGTTTATCTCAGGGCAGCTCTGCCTCTCTACACACAGATATTCATCCCAGCCCATCACAACAGCTACAGCATCCAAATCCACCCTGAACAGGGTTAGATGCCAGCATAATCTCCCCGATGAAGCCAGTTTCTGGATTCTGCGTGACTCAGAGACTGGGGAAATGCAGCAAAGCAAAGAAGCTGTCACTTTAGCAGAGAAAAGGCATAGGGTGGGCCATGTAGGGAGCGTCTCTCAGTTTCAAGCACTGACCCCAGGTGAACAGAAAAACACCAGAAGAATAGGCAAGTATTTGGGGCATGTGGCTGTGATCTTTGCAAGGCCAGAAAAATCCAACCAATGCAATTAAGGTGCAAAGTTCATAAACTTTGGGGTTCTCAGACTGGGGATGTCCAGAAGGTGAGGTGAGATGATCACACCAGTCCCCTTCTGCCCTTCAAAACCAGGAACAATTAGCAGGACAACAGCTGCTTGGAGCTGTGCACAGCAGGTGTGTGATCCATGCCCAAGGGAAATCTAGCCTCAATATGCGGCAACCTGCTCCGTTATGATGGGTGAAATGACCCCAGAAGAGGGGGCAGCTGGGACAACTTGGAGACAGACTCCATATCGCACAGCCCCCAGCCCTCAAGTTCTTGGGGGTTCCCTCTTATATTCCTTAAACCCCCCATTACAATTACTCCTGATGGGTTTGGACTCCCAAGAGACATGAGAGGCCAGGCTGTGAAAACTCTGGGACGCAACCAGTGCCCGCACCAAGCCTGAATGACGCCGTCGGGGAAAGGCAGGACCAAATGGACGAGCTCCATCGTGTTACAGTCCAGAAGATCTGCCTCCCAGGGGTTTTCAAAGCAGCTCTCCGAATCTGCAGCTCCGCGGCACAGCATTAAAAAGTCCGTCTGAGGGTGCAGCCCCACATGCGCAGACTGTCCGGGCCTTGTCGGCGGTGCACGCACCCCACTCTTGAGAATACACAAGCAGATGTAGGGACACCGCTACTGGTGATAAGGACATGAGCCACAACCACCACATGGACCAAGATGTGCCAGGACTGAGAACAGCCAGCCAGTCCTTCTGAAGATCCCACTCCACTGCCGGATTGAAGAGGTTTAGCGGCTACAGACAATTCTCCTTGGGATCCATAACAGGTGCAGTGAGGGAAGTTATATAGGTACAGAGCCTATGGCATCTCTCTCTCTGCTTCTTCCACCAGCTTCCTAAGAGCAGCAAGGAGTTTTCTCCTGGACACTGCACAGACAAGATGTGAGGGACCAAGGGCTGCAGGAAAACAACAGCCAGGCAGATACAGAGGGACTACAGAAAGGATGTAGACAAATTGGAGAGAGTCCAGTGGAGGAAAATGAGGCACATGACTTGTGAGGAGAGGCTGGGGGAACTGGGCTTATTTTATCTGCAGAAGAGAAGGCTGAGGGGGGGGATTTGTTAGCAGCCTTCAACTCATCCGACCCCAGCGCTCTTTCCAGACCAGGGCAGGGGGTCGGACTTGATGATCTGCTGATGTCCCTTCTGACCCTAATATCTATGAATCCCTGCAGGGGATGAGGCTGGGCTGTTCTCAGTGGGGGCAGATGACAGAACAAGGAGCAATGGACTCAAGTTGCAGCAAGGGAAGTTTAGGTTAGATATTAGGAAAAGCTCTCATGAGGACAGTAGTAAAGCACTGGAACAGGTTACCCAGAGAGGTGGTAGACTTTCCATCCTTGGAGGTTTGCAAGACCCGTCTAGACAAAGCCTTGGCTGGGATGAGATAGTTGGGGCTGGTCCTGCTTTGAGCATGGCGTTGGACTAGGTGTGACCTCCTGAGGTTCCTTCCAACCCTTATTTTCTATGATTTGATGATTCTGCGATGGGTCAGGTAATCATCTTCTCACTTCCATATTTAACTGGTGTTCCACCTACAACACCATCACTGCAGTGCCTCCAGCTCTGGAGTGAGACAGAGCAGCTGCTACTTAACAGAAGAAAGCAACACTCCAGAACTAGGCTAAGCCAAGAAATAATAGAGCCAGCTGAAAGCCCCAGGACAGAGGAAGCCAGCAAGCAATCCCCCGAAGTGGCGTGTGGCCAGCCGCTCTTGCTACCAGCTTTGATTTTGGAAACCTGCTGTGGGATCTTGAATGGCGATGAGTGATGAAGAGCCAGGAACTGACACCTCTATCTACCAGAACACCCCAGCAGTACACCAGGCCCTGGAGTCCATAGCAAGGGCCAAGGAGCAGAGCTACCTGGTGAGCACCACCAGCTCCTGCTGGTTTAGGATGCTCTCAGCAGCACAAATGACAATCTGGCTTTGAATCCATTGATGATGAGGGGCTATTTAAATGGTCATTTCTTGGGTGGTAACAAATGAGGTCAGGGCCCCACTGAGCCAAGGGCGGGACTGACAGTGAGAGCCAGTCCCCACCCCAGCTAGCCTGCAGATTAACCAGTCAAAGGGTACAAGAGCCCAGAGCAAAGTGGCATGCCCAAGGCCATGCAGCAGGTCAATGGCAGAGCTGGGAGTAGAGCCCTACTCTCTTGACAGCCAAGACAGGTGGAGCGTACCAGGCCAGGCTGAAATGTCTCTTCAGTATCCCATGCTTGCTTTCCAGTGTCTTTTCCCATTGGAGAGCTGGGCTCCCTGCAGAAGGGCAGGTGCATTACTGCAGTGCCAGGGAATCCAACACAGCTAATGACAAACAACTGAAGCATTATTTTAAAGACTTTCTAGCTGCTGCCCTCTTTGTCTCTCTGAACAGGGCAGGGAAGATCCCATTGCCTGGATGCAGGCTCCAAATTAACGCTGTGTTGCATGGAAGCAGATTCAACAGCCAAAGCATTTCAGAGCAAGCTGGAAAAGTAGCAGCCTACCTGCAGGGAAGGAGAGAGCTCCTGAAACAGGCTGGAGTCTACAGGACAGAGCCAGGGATGCACCCGCTGGCTCCAAGCACCCCCTGGTGGGGAACTAGTTTGCTGGACCAGAAGCACCAGTCTGCCTCTAGCTCTGCAACACTAGCACCACATCCCTTGCTCTCCCGGTCTCATGGCAGGACCTTATCAGACAATGCATCAGGCCCCCCAGCCCCTAGCCCCGGAAGCCACACAGACTCATTTCCTACAGCATGTCCCGTCCCTCCAGACTGCGCCAGGGCTCTCTTCCCATGCAGAACTGACAAGGCTCAGGACCAGAGGCCTTTTTGCTACCTGCAGCTCCCCAGGTCCCTTTGCAAGCCCCTGTGTGCTTTGCACTGGGACACAGCTGAGTTAGCACTGAAGAAAGCCTTGCTAAAGAGAAAACCTTGCCATCCTGCCTCAGGCAGGGGGTTGGACTAGATGACCTCTGGAAGTCCCTTCCAGCCTGACTAAGGATGCTAAGGTGCCAAGGAGGGTGCTGAGAGAAGCATGGGTTGTTCTTAGCACAGCTAGAAAGCTCTTGAAATGAAGCCCAAGCTGCACCTCCCAATGGAAAAATCCCAGAGAACCCACCTTTTCTTAAGGTGCTTGGGACATCCTATAAACTACACCAACCCTCCCTTCACCTACTCCATAACAACAAAACCAAGCCCAAGGTGCTCACTCCTGAATTCGAGTCCTTCAGTTCACAGGTAAGTTCCACTCAAGCTCTATTTTCTTCTTCCCTGCTAAATGTGATGGGCCCTTTCTACACGTGCCCTGCAGGAAACATCTGTGCTGGAGAGCCTGCCAGGGGCAGCACATGTGGTCCAGGCTTGGGGGCTGTTTGCAGAGGCCAGCTAGTCCTCAGCATGTGGGGCTTGTCTGGATGCTGGTCCTTCCTCCAACCACATATGAAGCACTTCCGGGCTCTGCCTCCCCTGACACCTCTTGCAGCTGCTTTTATCCTATCCTGCTGTTTCCAGGCTGCCACTGATGTGAGATCCTGCTGGGTATCAAATACACTCCCAGAGGCCACCACCACACAGATGCTCTTGCTGCTGTGGCCTTTGCCCAGGGGTTCACAGGCCAACATTAGTCCAGCAAACCTGGAGTTTCACAGGCATTGAGAAAACAGTCAGCTGGGGGTTACTCACCGATATCTTGGTGAAGACAGAGAGCAGAAGCGAGAGGCCCGAGAGGTATGTGCGGATCCGCTCGCCTCCAAACCTCCTCTGCAGGTACTCAGGCACAGTGATGATCTGAGACAGGGAAACAAGGAGCACAGTCACCGCGTGGCACCACAGCCTTACCTAAAGGACCCTGCAGCCCAAATTGATACAGGGGAGGTAGATGAAAAGTGCCAGGAGGATGCTGGACAGCTAAAGGAAACTCTTGGGATACCTCCCCCAGGGGTCAGGGGATAGGAAAAGATGCTTTCCCACTTATCCAGGCAGAAGGGGGTTATTACAAGAGGGTCACACAGGAGGCAAAGGGCCAGGTCCTGCATGGGGTGTCTCTGCATGACCCCAGAGGCAGCACATGAGTCACCAATGATGAGAACAGGGGAGTCAGGGTGCACTTACCCCTGCGGAGATGTAGACAGGCACAAACACCCATGCCAGCGCCAGCAGGACATAGGTGGCCTACAGAGAACCAGGAGCAAAGCCTGAATTACTGCTGCACCATCTGCAGAAGGGGCTGTGACTTAAGCACCACTGGCTTGACCTGGGCCCAGCCCTGCTTTTAAATACAGACCTGTGACTCCCACTGGCTTCAAGGGGTGAACTGGCCAGCTACCCAGGCCTGACAGAACCCCCTTGCCCCCCAGTCCTTAGCTCCTGGCTTTGCTCTTACAAAGTGTTCATGTGACCTTTTTGGGCACTGACTGAGAGGATCAGTGCCCAGGGCCTTATGCTGGAGGGGAAGCCTTTGGAGGTGATGTTCAGAAAACCAGCAGACTGGCTACTAGCCTATCACTGTGGAATCACCTGCCCTGGGAGATGGCTGCAAGGTTGGACATGGGACCTCCGCAAGAATTTAAGGCTTGGGTTCTTCAGCTGATCCCAGCACGCCGTATGCAGACCAACCAGTGACAGGGACAAACTGGGTGCAGACACATGACACATTTATCCTGGAGTAATTTACCCCAGATCTCATCCCACAGTCCATGTACTCTGCAGTACAGAGCACATACAGCCAGCACTCTCAGATGGGCTGCCCAAAGCAGGCGCTACCTCAGTGCCTGGCCACGTAGGGGTGGGCGTAATTTGAGAGTAAGCGTGCTGTGTGTCCATGCCCCATGTCATCCTCCTCCCTTGACACATTAACTCTTCTCAGCCCCAGCAGGGTTACTTGCAAACAGTCAGGTGACCCCTTCTGTAGGGCAGGGGTTGCTGTCCCAGGGGGCTCCAGTGACAACCTGCTTAATAACATGAAGGGATTCTTACATTCCACTCAAATCCAGTGACGGCGATGCCCCCTGCAGCTCCTGTCCCTGCCAGCCCAATGAAGAGCCCAGATCCTTCGCTGCTGGCAAAGAGGGAGGCTCCGATCTACAAACCAGAAACAAGAAGTACCGTTGGTGCAAGCGGCCAAGCTGGGCAGCAGCCTCTTGGCAGTGACTAGCTTACAGAAGCCTGCTCCAATGTGACAGTGGAACCACAGAGCTGGGTTGGTTTCAAGCAGGGCTGCGGCTACCCAGGATGGCACTGAGCAGGCATCGATGCCTGGCAGACTGCAAAGAGCCCACCTGGCAATAAGGCAGTGCTGTGCAAGCTGGCTAATGTGTGCCCCATCCACAGGCACTGGTGGGGACAATCACCCAGCATGGCAGACCTCCGTCCACACCGGCAAGAGAGGCCTCACTGCTCTCTTTTTCCTGGGGGCACTTGCTCTGCCACAGACCCCCTGGATGTGGGACCTGAACCTGCCAACCATCCTCCTGTGTGGAAGTGGAAGGGAGGGAGATGGCATTTACTTACAGGCCACCAAGCCATGTTCCTGCCCGCAAGGAAGTAGCCACTCAGCGTGTTCCTGTTTACCCTGCACGAGGACTGAGAGGAAACAGACATTAGCATGGGAAGGCCCCGGCCCAGCTCCTGCAGACCCATCCCAGCACATGACCCAGAGGCAGAAGACTTTGGACAAGTGACAAGATCTGCATCAGAGATGTGAGCCGGCAGCAGTGTCCTGAGCAGGATGCAGCCCGTCAGGAACAAGAGCAGCTCAGAAAGAACCTCTCAGACAGGGAATCCAAGAGGATGGGTACATCCAACCCCCAGTGCTGAGTAGGGGGCTTGGCTATGGGGTCTAACCCCTTGCCAGCTCAAGCTACATTTCCTCCATGGCCCCCAACTACGGGCCACTGAGACAGGGGTCAGGTGCTGCTGCCTCTAATGGCTAGAGCCAGGCCTGCTTACATCCTGCAGAGAGCTCTTAAGATATGCCAATGTGCATCTTTCTGTGGACTGAAGTGGGTAATATATCATGCTCCCAATGCCAGTCCAGGGAGTACAGAGACTCCCCTTCAAGTCAAGAGGCAGAGGGACATGTGCCCATAAGTCTCAGGTCTTCCTGCATAAGTTACAGTGCCATTTCCAGGGAGCATGCGTGCACACAGGTGTGCATGGCTTAATTACTGAGCCTGAGAGAGAGGACAGGCTGTACATGCTGCTTCAGCAGCAACATTGTTCTTTATCACAGCCCATGCATGATGCAGTGGCTGCGAAGAACCAAGCAGAGGTATCCTTGTCTACTTCAAGTGGATTTCATCCTACAGAAGAGCTTGATCCTAGAAGGCACTGAGACTTCTCACCCTAATCTCATCAAACACGTAAGCACAGGCTTAATTTGCAAAGCATCCTCCGAACATCCCCAGGTCTGCGCTGATCAGTATGTGCAATGAGATAATTGTTAGCTCTCACAGGCCAAGCTATACATGAAATTGCCAAGAACAACCTGTCCAAGAGCTGCTTCACAGCCAGTGCAGACTGCTAAGAGATGCTGGAGTAATTTGAGATAGGTAGGTAACATAGTCCTGGGTGCATTGGGAATAACATCAGCAGATCCTAGGGATACATTGCTCAGAAGCATCTGAAACAGAAAACCTGACTTCATTTCAGTGTGCCAGGGCTGGAAGTCAAGGCAATGCAGTTATGAACGAGAATGCAATCACCACAAAATGTTCTGTACTATATCAGTCTTACTAAGAAAGAGTGAGAGCGCTTCTGTGGTCCCAGAAAGGTGAGAATGCTCCTGTGGCACCAGGAGCACTAGAAACAGCAGGTATCTCAGTGGCTCCACCCAGCCACCTCTTTCATTTGCCCCAAAAGCTGCAGGCTCTGAAAGCCCACCCAGAGAAGCAATGCTAGGCTGAGGGGGCTCTCCTGCCCACAGAGCAGGGCATTCTCCAGATCTTATCACTGCTTCCCATCAGGTTTCCCATTCAGAGGGGGTAGTATTGGAAACTCAACTCGTGTGTCACAGCAAGAGGCTCTCTAGTGAGAAGATTTAAATCTCCAGCTGGGCTTAGTTTTCCTGTCGTCTGGCATCAGTTATTGGGTTAGGGTCCACAACAATCCAGAAGCCAAGAATCAACGAGGAAACTGAACAGAAGAAGTTTTCCGTAAGCCAAAATTTCACATCTGCTTGCTGTCATGGATGCACGGGGGTGGACTGATCATCAGAGGTCCTGACATCCATGGAAAGCCTCTTGGAGCTGTGTTCAGCATCTCCAGCAGCCATCTAAGTACTCTGAAACTATGCCACAAATAGCTAGAGCCAGATCTCACAACCCCTCTTCATTCAGGGAACCCTTCTCCATTGGCCTACTGGGTTGTGTGGACTCCTCATTCAAAGCTATGTGGGGTGGACCTGGTCATAGCACAGCACTTTGGAACATTTCGGATGGAATCAGTGGGAGCCAAGTGCTCCCAGCACCTTCCAGACTCAAGCTGAGAAAGCCTGAGGCTAAAATGCAAGAGGAAAATAAAGTCATCAACCAGCAGGGATTTCAGAATGGCAGCTCCGGATTAGTTTGAGTGCTGCCTGAGAGAGGAAAAGAGAAAGGCTTCACAGACCAAAGCACACACCAACCAATGAAACAAAAGACCCTCTTACCCATATTCCCACTGCTATGTTTAAGGCAAAATAAACCGTGATGACAATAATGTCAGCCACGCTGAACTGCTGCAGAGGGAGGAAGGATCCAGTCGTGGAATTGTTCTCCATCCTCCTCCATTCCCAGCCTGGCCCCAAGCAAGAGCCACAGGATCCAATGGACAATAACTGACTTAGTAACTTGTTAGCGGCTGGTGAGAATTGATCATTAAACCAGGCAAAGCTGCGATTTCCACTCTGTGAAGGTGCTTGTGTGGACAGACTGGTAGTCAAAGTGCAGCCTGGCATCCACCTCCCACCCCTTTCCTCCTAGTGTATGGCTGCTCAGGGACCCACAGCAAAGTCCAGTAAATTAGGCAGCTGCTGAATCATAAACATACCATTTCTGGTTGCTGCAAACAACAGAAGGTAAAAGGACTCCACATATGCTCACGTTTGAAGGCGGATGGTCCTACGTAATAATCCTGGAGACATTCCTCAAGTATCGAGCCAGAGATTCCTCCTTTAAACAGGCTGTAGGCTACTCGAGGCATAGTCATCCTCTCCTTCATTCCTTGCACAAGGAAGAAGGCTCATAAATGGGCAAAGGAGGTATTGCAAGTACCAATAACCTGAAACTAAAGCAGAAGTTTGAAAGAAATCAGTGGCACTCATACCATTGTATTTAGATTCTCCATTGCCCAGAGTCCATCTCTTTGATGTACAGAGCAAGATGTTACAGGATTGTATAGGTGCCCATGAGCTTCCTTTCCCCCAGAGAGCTATACAACAATAAAGTTTGAGAATCAGCTCAAGACAGAAGCTTCCAAACTATAGGACCAATTTAATGGGGGTTTTATCGAGAAACATTTATGAAGAGAAGAGGCTGTTCCCTCAAGGCTATGGGGGCACATTAAGGGGGCCCTTGAATATCTGTAGTCTTTAATAGACTGAGAGCTGTAGGTGTGGAAAAGCAACGCTCCCATGGACATTATGGTTTAGAAGTGTTGGCCTGGATTCTTGGATCACATGTCTCTTTCCAGCCAGACATCCTGCGGTTGAAAGATTTACCATGGAAGTGATTTTCATATCACAAAAAGCTGAAGCAAAGCAAGCAGCAGCAGCAACCACCAAGATAACTTCTCTTCACCCACAACACCCAGGCATTGGGCCCTGACAGGGAAATAAAAAATGACATATATGGTTCTTACTACTTGTGTTGAAAGGGACAAGGCCCCAAAATCAGCTTTTTGATCCAGAAAAGGGGTGGGCAACTTGTTGCATGCATGCCACAAGTGACATAGGGGGAGAGAGAGAGAGAGAGAGAGAGAGAGAGAGTGTGTGTGTGTGTGTGTGGCAGATCAGGAAGGGGAGAGTGAGAGATACAGAAAGGGGAGCAGCAGATCAGTTCAGAAGCAGAAAGTAGAGCAGTGAATCAGGGAAGGGAAGGAGATTGGAGTAGCACTTGAGAAAGGTGCAGGGCTAACTTGTGGCATGCCTGCCAAAAAGGTTGGTCCCCACTGATCTAGAAGGTCAAAGGACTTCTTGAACCTACCAGCCCGCCAGCCTGGCAGGACTAGGACAAGTTGGTTTCTGTGGGCAAAAGCACACAAGGAACATCATGTGCAATCACCAAGTGGCCTGGTACCCACAGACAGCCAAGTTGGCTGAGGGCAGCCTTCCTACGTGCCTAGTGAGACTCAAATTCATAACTGTAGCAAGCAGCTGCACTTTCTTCCCTCTGCAACAGGACTCTTCTACTCAGCTGTGACTATAAAACCGCAGAGCGCCAAAACAGAGCCCATAGGCTGACACACTGAGACAGCACTAACACCCAGCTGAAAACCACTTCCAACTCTAGCATGGAAGAACAGCAGAAAACCCCGGCAGCCTGCATCTCACCTTCAGGCTGCTTGGAAAGCAGATGAATTATCTCCATGCCTGCCTCTCTTCTCTACTCCAGCTGAAGTCTTTCAATAAGGCAAGGCTACAAATGCCACTCCTCTGTTAAAGAACCAGGCTCCTTGAGCCTCACATGCGGGTACAATATTCTTCATGTCCTGCCAGAAACTACCAAGTGTAACCTTGCCGCACACCTTATTCACAGTGGGTAGTTTGCTCAACATCAAAATATTATCACTGCTGGTTTGTGAAGCCCCTTGCAATTCTCAAAGCACCTGAGTAAAGGGAAAACAGTGAGACGTGGCATTTGCTTTCAGTGCATCCTATACCAAGTGTCAGTCAAATTACACTTTGCTTAGCTAAGTGACACCCTTTTATTTAAAAAGGAGGTGACATACATCACCATGGCATAAGGGTTGCACTGCTATAATGACCATAAGTGACTTGAATAAATTCACAGTACATCTTCCTAATAACTTGATAAAGCTCTGGATGCTCTCACATCAGCAAATGCCGAGTGCTTTTGACCTTAAAGTCTAAGTCCTCAAGCCTGCTGACCTATTACAGTTTAACCTAGATTTTTTCTTGGAGCCCTATGATGTTAATATGTCATCTTAGTGTATCTAGTAACACCTCTTGATGGTTTAATAACCTACTAGTGTTAAAGTATAACCAAGGCAAGCATATTGTATTTCAACATTTACATGTAGCACATGTATTTCTAGACAGGAAACACCAGAAATCAACTTTACGGATAAGATAACAGCCTTATGGAAACATAACTTCCTGGGATTATCAGAAAGGACAATAATGTTTGAGTTGACACTAGGGGATTGTTTTATTTTGTTAAGCAAGCAGATAGCTCCTCAGCAACTCAAATAACAACGGATTGACTGTTGGCAAATGGAGCAGCCATCCTGCAGCCAAGCAAAAGTTTGTTCGTGCCCTTGGATGATAGAAAGGCGTTTCTCACTTTGTTTTCCTTTGTTAATGTCGCCAAAGGTTGTTAATCACTTCTATTTTTGCCAGTGCCAAAAGGACTCTGTCATTGGCAGGCATTTGAAATTAGGAACTGACCCAGAACACCCCTGAATTCAAATTCCAAAAATACAGTCTTTCTGTAATGGAGCAGAACAAAACCCTAAATCCTAAAACACACAACTTGGGAGCTCAAACTCCAGATCCAGAATTTAGCACAAGACAGTACATGTTTCAGATCAGTCTATTATAGCACCACCTATTATTTTTACACAATACTTCCTAGATAGAAGATGTCCCTGTTGCCAGCCTGATTGTAACATTTGAGCTGAAGTGCCCCCCAGCATGTGTGCCAGCCTCAAGCTGAAGATTTTGGACAGAAGGAAGGAAGACAAAGAGGCTGAGGTTCAGCATTTCTACAAGTACTAAAAATACTGAGGCCTTTTCTGAGAGAGGTCCCCTGCTTTGGAATAGGAACTTGAAATTCAGCATGGAGCAAACGGGCTGTGCATCAGGGACATGCCGCCTTTTACCACCACAAATTCAACCCATGTTCTAAATCCTTGGGGGAAAAAAAGTTACCAAACCTAGGAAAATAAGAGGCTTAGCAACTAGAATCTGACGTTTCCACTATCCAACGTATGCAAAGTCTGACCAGCTTAAATCACCAAGGATGCTCCATCCTTTCACGTATAAAAAAAGGAAACTCACCAATTTAACCCAGACTGTATAAACTTAACTGAGACATTACTTAATTTCTGAGCACTTGATCTTGAAACCCAAGTATTTTGTTAACATAGTTTGCATTTAATTAAGGTGATAAAGGGTTTGAGCTGGGACTGCATAGCCAAAACAGGACCTGGGTGTCAGTTGTTATAGCCAGAACCTGTGGGAGGTTTTCAGGTCCCTGAAACTCAAGCATCTAAGCTGACAGTACATATGTTTAGCCCAGCTGTGCCCTCTAAAGAGCATGCCAGACCTGCTGAGGGATCACTGTAACTACCTACCTTATGGACCTGCTGATTTGAGGGAGACGGCCATGGGTTTTCATTCTGTAATGCAGAAAAGCAGAGGGCCTGAAACCTAAGCTGGGCTCCCCACTGTTGTTGCTGTGCCTGCTCATCTGTCTCTATGCCACCCTCTAAGCACATCTGCAGACTGGAAAAAAACCCAAGGAAACATTAGATTCTTGTTTGCAACACAATGGCTCATTGCTAATGAAGCATAGAGATATTTAGTTGCCATTGCCCATCAACAGCATTCAAAAAGGATTTTCTACAAATGAATGATTATGGAGCCAGACCAACCTAATGAAGCATTTGTGAATATATGCACACCTGGATAACGAATGTTAAAAGGAAGCCCAAGACTTTAAGGCTTTGTCAACAGCAGGACACAGCATAGAAATTGATGGAGTGATAGCAAATAAGTACACACATTTATTATGGATGAGCCCTGTCAGTCTAAAAGCACCAGGCACACCTAGGATGCTATATGGAACTATGTATGATAGCCACTTCATGCAATTAGTGAAGTGCAGCAGTTCAACAATTATTTTCTTTCCCCTGTTCCCCAGTTTCACAATAAAGCAACATTACCGAATCAATTAGTTGCCTTATTAGTATAAGCTCAGAGTACGTGCAAAGGCAGTAAGTCAAGGTACCCAAAGATTCTTCCAATACTGCCACACACCCAATGGCAATTCATGATGAAGCCACATTTTAAGGTGGCAAATAACTATTAAATAAAACGTTTGGTTTTTTTTAAAAAGGTCACACAAAACAAATCTTTATTCTTTGTTGCAGAAAATAAATACAGGTGCATATTTCATATGCTTTTCTATAAAAGCACTTCTACAAAATGTCACTGAACTGCATACAACAGTACAACCTTTTTGGCTTTTAAAATGCAAATATTATACAGTCACTTCATTTTATTAACTTTAAAGCACTTGTAGCAAGCAGCTTTGGAAAAAAAAGGAATGTTTAAGTTACGACCTAAATTCTTGCCTCAAGTGTTTTTTGTCATATATAGTGCAACTAACCTAAGCAACTAGAACAATTTTTTGTAAGATGCTTTTTCCCCCACCAAAAAAATGAACAAAAAATTGTTCTTGAAATCTGTTCTTGTATGAAATTTAAAAATCAAGAAAAACCCAACAAAAAAAAAATGGCTCAATACAATATGAAGGTGAGCTTGATGCTTTACAGCTCATTTCCTGTACACTTCCAGTTTGGCCCATGGTATTTCCTTTAGTCTAAAAGAAGAGTTAATCATCCAGTCCTATATTTCTGAAGAGGTAAGACATAGACTCCCCATTGTGGATTCTGCGAATTGCTTCCGAGAGGATCATACTGATATCCACAGTCTTAATTTTAGGGCACTGGAGTTTTTGAATTTCGTGTGGAATTGTGTTGGTGACAACGACCTAAGAAAGGAAAGGAAAAATATCATATTAGAAGTCAGTTCCCAGATATTTTCCTTTCACCAGTCTCTTAAGAGAAGCTCACCCTCCAGATCCCAAGAGGATGACCTGGGCTGCCCAACAGAATCCCAAAAGGTGACTTTACCTTCTATGCGACAGCCCTGCCAGAACTCTGACATTGTAACTAGACTCCTACTTTTGCATGCATTTGACATAACTCAATTACCTTCCATTAAAAAGGAAAAGTTCCCAATATCAACCCCGACCTATCTAGGTTCTTATGCTTCACTCAATCTTCGCATGCTTGGAAAAAAGGAATGTTTAAGCCTTTAATCCATCAGGAAGATGGAAGCCAGGAACAGACAGCCCCAGGGCTGTTACTAAAAATATGATCGTTTCACATGAAGAAAAAAAGTAGTAAGAGCCTGCTTGGGACTTTAAAGCAGGCTGAATTTTCTGAACAGCAATCACCATTCTCCTGTGGCTATGAACTCTGAAACTAGCATAGTCTGCCCACACTTACTTCATCGATAGCAGACTCCTCTATCAGCCTTGGAGCATCTGAAGAGAGCAGGCCATGGGTGGCCATTACAAAGATCTTGTATGCTCCTCTTTCCTTGAGTGTCTCAGCTGCAGCGAGGAAGCTGTCAACATCATCTATGATATCATCCTGTCAAAACAAAATCAGGCCCATAAAAGACTCAGCACTTCCTCAAATCAGGGCCGAAACAAAACAAGACACAGTATCATGCTTCTAGTACCGAAGCAGAAAATTTCTCAGTGTCACTGGCCTGCACACAGAGTACAGGCACGTTTATCAACAGTAAGCTTTGCTATCCATCATGGAGGCTTAAGGAATGAAGTATTAGAGAAGAGAAACCACAAGGTTTTACAGCGAGATAACCAAGGACTCTTCCCCACACCCCAAAAAAAATTCTTTTGCATTAAAGACCCAAATAATTCTGTTTTTTTAAAGCAGCTTTTAGAACAGTCTAAAAACTCTTGGTTGGCACCTAACTCTGACATGTATAAGTAGTCACAATGCTTTCTTCTTCCAGACTGATACAAGAATCCAGCTGATAGACTCTCTCCTTTACGTGAACTCCCTTGGATGGAGTTCCAGCTGTCCCACTTCATATATACAATCAGGGCCAGAGCTTACTTCTTGATATGCATTACTGTATATTCTGCACAATTAAACTGAAGTATTCTTTACTGAAGAACAAGGGGTTTCGGGTTTGTTTTTTTTAAAAAAAAAAACAACATGCAAGCTGTATAGTATCATTCAGCCACATAGCCAGGAGACCATATGAATGTGTAAAGGGAGACCCTGAAGTAAGAACCTGGTTGGGACTTTAAAGCAGGCTGAATTTTCTGAACAGCAAACATCATTCTCCTGTGGCTATGAACTCTGAAACCAGCATAGTCTGCCCACACTTAATAATAACCCTAAATTCCATTAATAAAAGTAATATTTCCACACAGCAGTTTAAAGGCAAGAGTAAATTTTTATTTTAGAACTTAGAACTCATGTTCAAGTTTGCAGATGACACTAAGATGTGGGGAGAACTGAGCACGCTAGGAGAGAGGGATAGGCTACAACTAGACCTGGACAGGTTACAGAGGTGGGCAGATGAGAATAGGATGGGTTTCAATATGGACAAGTGCAAGGTACTGCACCTGGGAAGGAAGAGCCAGCAGTATACCTACAGGCTGGGGAACTCCATTCTTGTCAGCACAGAGGCAGAAAGGGATCTTGGAGTCCCTTCCGACCCTACCAACTATGAAATTTAACAGAGGATTAAAAATATATTAATACAGATTCAGTCAAGAGAGAAGCACTATAAATACAAGCCTTTTGGCAAGATGAACTAGAATTAAATTTAGGCTAGATATCAGGAAAAACTTCTTCACAGTAAGGGTGGCCAAATTTGGAATGGGCTTCCAAGCGAGGTGGTGTTCTCCTTTATCTTGGGGGTCTTTTAAGAGAAGGCACTCTTTTCTGCCTAGGCAGGGGGTCGGACTCAATGATCTGTTGAGGTCCTTTCCAACCCTAGCATCTATGAATCTATGAAAAATGGAATTAAACAGCCCAAAATGTGATTTTTCAGTGAAGCTAAGCTTCTCACAGTTTTGCTCAAGTTGATGAATCACTACACATGAAGATACCAATCTGAAGCTCAGGAAAAGTCCCATTCTTCTTCCAAACGTCTTCCAAACTGCTCTACTAATCTGAAATTAAGCCTAAATACTTCCGTGAAGCAAGCTGCACACTTTTCATGGGAATGAGCAGAGAATGTGTCAATCTATAATTAACCATCCTTACAATGTAATTTCTCAGTGGATGTAATTTAAGAGGGGTTGTTGATGGTATAAGAAATTTAAGAGTCGACTTAGACTGTAAGCAAATACCTGAACAAGCCACGTTTTCACACTGGCTGAACTGTTACCAATACCAGATATAAAGACCAAACCATTTAGGAATGACCATTTCAAATCATTTCCAACTTTAAACTCCAATGTTCATGGTAGTTAAAGAGTTTTTAAAAACTAAGTGGTACAGCTTCAAAAATTTTATTTATATTTTAAGAACTGGAAAGATTGTTCCTGAGGTTGAAAAGCCTAGACTGCCTCTTCAAATATCCTTCTGAATGAACTTTTCAGAATAGGAGGAGATTCTGTGTTGCTCTATCAGGAGTTTAAAAGTTTCAGCTTGAACACAACCATCAATAAAATACACCAGGAAACCATGCCTCTTCTTTAAGTATACCCACAGATAGACATGTGTACATGCATCCCCAGACTCAAACCTATTATTTGGACCAAGACATCTACTCACCACAATGATAGCTATTCTTCCTCCCACATCTCCAACCACTGTGATGGGTGGTTTTTCTTTTGGAATCAGCACTGGGGGGAAAAAGGAGGCGGCATGAAAAACTTCTACATCCTAAACTGATCCAGGTTCCTTGCTTTACACTTATTTGTTCTGTTTTTTTTATTTATGATATCTCCACCATCATGGCTGTGTTTGTGCAGCAGCTGAGACTCTCACGTAAACCCTGTCTGAAAAGTATCAGTGAATTAACTCAAGGCACTTCAGCTCCAAACCTGCCCCTATACAGAGGGGTACACATGCCCAGGGGTCTTCCCACAGAATTGCAAAATGACTGGAGCTTTAGTAATGCAGGTCTCCTCTATCTACTAACTGAGGCCATTCCATTTCAAAGGCAGTACAAGTGTGACAGTAAAATTTAAGTTACAAACATTCAGGCCTGGATTTCTTGGCACAATACTGCAACAACTTGGCCCTCCACCTCCCACCACCCCCTCAATGCAATAAGATGTTAGGGCGTTTCATTTATTCCCTTCATTTATCTTGCATGGAGCTAGGAAAGAAGAGAAAGGGTTTAACTACTGCTAAAAATGCTTCACACAAAAACTTAAGCTTTCTGCACGGACGCCACAGCATATGTGGCAGCAAAATCTTGGAGCAAGGGAGCTCAAGTACACCGGCTGTCCAGTTCAGTGTGCTCATACACTCAGAATATAACAGTGTGTATGTGACAAAGCTGTGCCACTACATTTACTTCATCTAGGAAAGTGTGACTTGATTTTCACTATGATGACAGTGTAAGATTGAATGAATAAGTAAATCAATATAGTATGTAGTTCCTCAGGTATCTTTTATCTATATGACTCCATTTCCACTAGGGGGCTCAGTCAACACAGCCACAGCTACAAAGCCTGTGCTAGCAGAGACAAACCTCATTCAGAGAAAAATACAAAAAACCAAAAACCAACCACCAGGCCCACATGGCTGCAGTAAGTAGGTATCATGGGCAAAGAGGATGAAAGAGGTCATTCTTCACTAGTGTACTGGCAAGACCCATCCCTTCCTAGCCATTTAAATCAAAAAACCCATATGTTAGTAGTTACTTGTACAAACTTACTTACTGGGCATCTCCAAACTGGGATGGATTGCAGCTACGCTTTTGGCCGTAGGAGGAGAGTGTCGACCATCCACCATATCAGACTCAGCATCTTGAGCTTCCCCATGAATGACGGCAATTCCCAGCCTCAAGCGCTCAGCAAACGACTGTGCCCTGAAGAAAAGAAAATGCACTAGAATTAATGTCAGACAAGGGTCTTTGTGTAAATCTGATATCTTTTATTAGATCAACTCAAATTAGTCGGAAAAAAAAAAAATCTTCTTAGCAAGATTTTGGGTTACTAAAATTAAAATAACCCCTATGCACACAACACAGATCATTGTGAATTCTAGATACTAAGGCGGAAGGCAAGCAATTCTTATAACCGAGGAAAAGGCACACACTGACATCTTTCTTGCCAACGTTCCCGATCACTGGCTTGAAAAAGTTCAAACGGCCTTGAAAGTATGTCATAGATTTGCCAAAACATTTTAAAACCTGACAAGTAAGACAGATGCTAACCAATCAGTTCCAACATGAACCAATGACCAACTGTTAAATCATATAATTTCTATTACTGCCTCACACTCCCATACCTCATTTATGACATGAGTTCCAAGGTCCAGAATGTCATGAATCAATATTGCTAAAAACGAATGGTACAGATCAATGGAAAACGTTGGGCTCTCAACTGAACTTTCCAATGGTAAACAGTGCTTATTTGTAGCCCTGAGACTCATAGTCCAGCAGTGTTCTTGACACTGCTCCGTTACAGACAACTAATCCAAAATCTCTTTCAAGTAATGGATAACACATTTTCAGGGAGAAAGAGGGGAGAACCCACCTTTTCAAATGGGAACAAATACTTTAAAAATTAACTATGTGAACAGAAGAATGGACTAGATGTCCATTTGTGTCAGATGGCCTGACATGCAATGTTAGATATTGTGCAGAAAATAAAACTCATAAAAAGGAGTTTACATCCTTCTGATGTAAAATTTCCCTTTGATGCCATGTAACATATCACAAAGTCAAAACCAAATTTTAGTAAACTTGCATCAAAATCCCTCCAGGACAATTCCAGATTACAGCTGAAAAAAATATGTAAAAAAAAAAAAAAAAAAAAAAGATAATATTAAGTAGTTTAGTATTCAAATTTAAATCATATTGACAATTTTAGAAACATTTCTTTCCCAAGGAATAGAAAGAGACAGAGGTATGCCATCACATACATTCTCAATGGTGGTCTCTGAAGCTGGTTGAAGAAAAAAACAAAAAAAAAAACACAACCTGCACCTCCTTACAGCTATGTAGCAAACATTTCCCAGGCGTGCCTGAGAGTTCTAAAAGGTATTGTTCTCCCCTGACACACAGTCCTAATGGGACTGCCCAAAGGAGCAAGGCAGCTGTCCTTCCTCAGTGCCTAAAGTGTGCAAGAAAACATTCAGAAACACCGTGTTCAATCCCAAAATTCAAGTATTTTGGGAACTGAAAGAGATTTACGCACCACTTCAAGACAGAAAAATAATCTTGTATGTAACTGCACTGAACAATGCCTTCACACATTTAGAGACAGTTTGACTAACGTCTTAACTATCCCAATAAAGTGGTGCTAGAAAACAGAATTTGTAATACTTCAGAGCACCTAAATAAGCAGTAAGTAAGTGTTCTCTGAATAACAACCCTAGCATTAACAGCCTCTTCTGACAATGTTATTACAACCAAGATGCACTGCTAACAGTTTAATGGTAAAAAGTAAAACCAAAAAAAGTGCAACTGCAAAACAAGGGTGTACCCAGGAAGCCACAATATTTTTTTATTGACAGCTTATAGTATTTGTCACATGGAAGGCAGACTGACATGGCAGTTAATTAGCATAGCTAAATATTTTAGTTCATGCGCTGAATTAATACTGTTAGATATTAAAAAAAAAAAAAAAAGGAGGACGAGCTTCTCCTACTACAAGATTACTAGGAACTGTTCCAATGTGTTACAGAACAAACCTTTTCTACTAAGGATGTCATAACACCCTGACATCAAAGTCTACCTAAGTTTGCTTCAATGACAAACTAATTACTTTCTGAAAAGACACCAATTCTTAAAGCTGTCATCCAACCCCTTAGCAGCTCTCTGGAGTGAAATGTTATCAGGATAGAGAATAGAGAAGCATAAACAAAAAAAAAATTGCAAAAAAAATCTAACATTTACTCAGCCAGCACAAGAGAGAGACTTCACTAAGAAGGGAAAGTTTGTCCAACAGGGAGGTCCTACACCAAAACACACCTCAACCAGACAAGAAAAGAAAGCTTTTATATTAGGATATAGCCAGAAACTATAAAATAAACCCTTTCAAGAGCATTAAAATACCATTTTGAACCACAGGGATTGTCATATTTGCCTTGTCAGTATTGGTCTTAGCTTGAAACTTTAATATACCTCTTCCACTCATGAGAAACAGATTTTTGTATGTCAAACATTTGTTATTCTCCCTCATTTTTATTCATATTTCAGTTCACTTTTTTAGACTTTTTTTTTTTTTTTTTTTTTTTAAAAGACCACTATTACATTTAAAACTGAAAGCACTATCTGTTTCTTTCCTCCTAAGAACGAGCTTATAATACCCTGGCTTTAGGACCAAATGCAAGATACTTACCATAGACTAGTCTGAGATTTCCTACTCTGATTAAAGCAAACAGCTCTTACCTACCTCTTGGCTGATGCAGGTGATTTGGCCACGATCACAGCATTCCTGTAATCTGGAATCTGAAGCAAACCATTGGTATTAACATCTTATCCTTTAAATATATTTATATTCATTAAAAATTAAATTTCTTATATTTGTTCCAGAATAATTTTAAAAGCAATATTCCTTCCCAAGGTTCTTCATTCTAAACTCCTCTCCCCATAATATCCTTTAAAGCTTGACTTGCATCCCTTCAACATGTGAACTAGGTAATCTTCCTCTTCCAGAATACTTGTGCACTGACAGCACTGGGGAGAAAGTCTCCCTGATCTCAGTTCAAGAGCCCCAGATCTGACAACCTAGAGGTGTAATCACAGGTCAAGTCCTAGCTAGGGCTGAGCAGAGCATGTCCAGTGCTAGTTCACCCTTTTCAGAAATCTCTACTGAGCAGGTACAAACTGAGATTTCAAAGACCTATAACTTGGCTAAATTTGGGCAAATTTTCATAGGGATGGCATCAAGTCATGGCACAAGAATCAGCTGCCCCTAGAAAGTTTCCATTCCTTCATCCAAAAAATGACAAGTGTAGCCTAGTTCTTTGGAATGACTGTACTATTTGGACTGATGCAGTCTAAAAACATTCAGGCTGAATCAGACACCCCAGATGTATTGGGTTCCTCCTGGTCAGCATTACTTGATAAGCTTATGTACATAAACACGAGTACTTGGACTGGCTAGCAAATCTCCCACCAGGTCATTTTACTTTACTGCCAGTCACTTCATGCAACAGCAAAAGAAGAGGTACAGAAAGTCCAAATGAGGAAAAAACATCTTTTAAAGATTTCCCTTCCCTATACCTCAGAGGAGTTTGCTGACTTCTGTTCATCTATATGTCAAATCAGCAGTGACAGTGCCAACCTCAAACATGCCACAATTCTCTTAGTTCTTTTAATTGCGGTACATCCTATTCATCCATGTTATTCACTTATTAACTAACTATTTGCCAAAAGGAGCTTTGCTTTGGTGATCTTCAGCAACCATTAGTCCAATTAACAATTTTCTCTTATAGCTACTTTTTAAATATTTTTTGCAGTGTGCAGCCCAAACAGTATTGATCACCTCTTGGTGGCCAAAGCAAGACTTACACGATGCAATGTTTTTACTTTCCAGCTCTCAACCGGACAGCATTTTCTATCAGACATACATAACTAGTTATTGTCTGAAAGACTGCCATAAAAATAACCAAATCCCTAACTCAGAGTTTCAAGGACACCATAGGAAAGGGGGATTATGGAATTTTGGTACAGGAAAGCTATACTTCTATCAAATCACTTCAACTGCAGTATCTTCCACACAGACAAGGATCTTTGAGGGTAGGAACTATTTGCATAATTCTAAAGTTTCAGGCATTTGCCAGCAGAAGTAGGCCATTTTAAGTAATTTCTGCTTTTAACACCTTCTATTACAAATCACTTTATAAAAAATAACTTCTAATTCACAGATGACCAAATGGGTAAATCAAAATGAAACTCCCTAAGACTCAACATACTCTACAGATGGGAAAAGCAACAGATCAAAGTCTGACTACCAGCCACTTGTTCTCACGATTAGACCATGCTACTTCATTGACCAATGATCTATTAGTGTAATTAGCATCCTTAAATAGCAGGCACAGTACTTTCCTCATTTCTGCTCTCATGAAAAGCCCATTCTACGATCACCAACGAAACGTGATAATCAGAGACAAGAATGTTTGCTCTCCACAAAAGAGAGAGAGAAATTTAAATCTCAAAAAGATTTCTTTTTCCTTCAGACTGTTTCACATCTATCCAATGACTTTCCAAATTTTCTAATGAAAGTAGGGATTTATAAAAGAAGCCCAGATAACCTGAAATACAACACTGAAAAGGCAGCTTGTCATGTACAATAGGAGACTCTGCTTACCTCTTCTTGAATGTACTGTAGTAAGAAAGGAGATGCTCTCAAGTTGTCAACTGGAATATTGAAAAAGCCCTGTATTTCCTTCTGATGTAAATCCATTGTAATAAGATGAGTTAGACCTTTAAAGAGATAGAATAAACTTCAATTTTAATGTACTCCTCTCACAACTGTGACCAAATGTTCAAACTATGCTATTTTTAAGTTGCACTTGAACTAAAGTACACAATAGTCTGCATCCTATTTATACTGTATTCAATAATACAATGCATTTTACCTTTTAACCAAAGGCCTCAGACCATATCTAAAAAACCCTAAAATTCTCTATGCCTCCAGACATATTCCTACCATTTAATATATGTAGAAATGGAAGCAAAGGTTAAGTCAAGTCAACTAATTTGCCCAAACTCAGAAGGTAGACAGTGATAGAGTTGAACCTGGAATCTGGGACTAGATTCCACTTATTCCCATACTTCTTCCTTCAAAATGAGAATCAATACAACAGAATATCTATGAAGAGTTCTTTACATGATCCCACTTTCTGCATGGCTCGATGCCATAGGAAAGAAAACAGGAAAGTCTCTCATCTGCAGATGGCACATTAAAAGTAAATAGATAAAAAGAGGGGAAGTAGCAAGTATAGTATCCCAAGAGAAGAGTATTGTAAAGAAGCTCAGCAGCAGTATTACAGCAGGGGAACCCCACCATCCACAATAGTAAAAATCCCAGACTCATCTCACCAATGTCGCTTGGCACAAGAACTACCCAGGAGGCTATAAAAGTCTGCCCATTTTAAGGTAGCATTTCACTGAAATGCCTGCAACTTGCATTCCTTTTTCCTCTAATGGTTTTCAAATTTCCTCCTGATGAAAAAAATCTTGATACCTTTTTCTGATCAAAGTTCCTAGACTTGTGCAGAGCTGTCCAGAGGCTAAATGTGACATAAGCAGCGTCCCCTCCGCCCCACCTAAATTATTTTATAACATCTTGCAATCTTACCAGCTTTGCACATCATTGAAGCCAGTAGTTTAGAGACAATAGAGCCCCTCTTCCTCATCTTGCACTGCTTGCTGTATGGGAAGTAGGGAATCACTCCAATAATGCTTTTGGCACAGGAGGTTTTACAAGCATACACCATGATCAGGAGTTCCATGATCGTAGTATTCACATCCCTGGAATAAGAAGGGTCTAGTTTTGTACCCAGACACAGAAATCCTTTAGCCAAATTTAACATCTGCTCTCAGGATTTAATTCCATCATGGCAGAAAAACGGCGCTTGAACTATCCCTGTCAGGAATGCAAGCATACACCCACTAGAAGGGCTACCGCTCTAGATGCATCATTTTAATTCCTCACAGGACAATGCTTTGTTATTTCTTCTCCTATTTTTGCTCATTCAACAGCCTCTTTGTTCAGAAAAAGATTTGCAGGACTCAATTAGTATAGCACACTGCTGTAAGAGGCTGCATTATTGTCCATCTCCCATATCTTCTCTCATTAAGAGAGAGGAAATATTGTCTACATGAAAGAAAAAAGTCAGACCGACTCCTACAATACATTCCTCTATTACTCTGACCTACATAAACCCTTAAAATATATCCATTGCATCTACTCTCCTGCTCGAGAAGAAAAAAAAAAATCAAATTGAAAGTTTTAACAGGACGAACTGATTGGGTAAGTAAACTGGATGCATTATTCTGTTGCTGTCAAAAGAATGCATTTGTATTTGTAGAGCCCTGATTATTCTGAAGAACATAAGTGCTCAGTTGCCTTGAGACCCATTTGTTTTGGAGAAAATGTTTTCACATTTAAAAGCATTAAATGTTGCTGGGCTCAGGGAGCTAAGTCAGGACAAGAACGTAAGGAGAACATAATGAGGGACAGAATGCCCACAGCACAAGAATAGAGAGGCCCAAATCAAAACCTGGACTCATCAGCACAGGAACAAAATGAGTGATCAGACTATGAAGTCCCCTATAAATACACTATTTTAACAATACAAACCACATCTTGCCCATTTCTGAATCTTTCACACTAGGTACCAAAAATAAATTGTTATGGAAAAGCCGATGTTGACCAGCTGAAGTTAGTAGTTTCTTTAGGAGTTTAGCAGTTACTTACTTTGAAACAGTCTGAATGATAAAGACATCTTTTCCTCTCACAGACTCTTGAATCTGAACCCTTGTCTCTGCCAAGAGGAGAACAAAAATATATATAATACTCTAAGTTTTATAAAAATATAAAACAGAACCGCATAGAATCACTGCTGAAAATCATAAGTCCCAACCCCACACACAATTTCCTCATATTCAAACTTAAAGAGGGCAGTCACACTCAAGACAATACAAAGGGAAAACGTATAGATTTGCATGCAATGAAATGTATAACTCTCACAAAGACCAACAGGATTCTTTTAGTAAATCCTCATGCAAGGGCTTGAACGCATGCTCTCTTCCAGTACAAAGGACAGACACTCTGGCCATAAGGAAGATTACTGTACCATGACAAGACTAGCATTTTATGAAAGAACAATATCAAACTAATTGAAGAGAGGGATTACACTAGTGATTATGGTTTATGTAAGCAGGTCTTGAAAAGTGATAGTCTTTAAGAGGCAGATAGGTAACTGGGGCAGTATAGGAGTGTGAAAAACCACAAGCATGAGAAAAGTGCCACCTCACTGTTCTCCAAAGACATGTCTGCATTGTCTCAGTGTTAGACCCAGGAGCACCACTGTGAAATATGGAGCCAGCAGGCAGGTTGTATGCGCTTAAACAAGAGACCTTGTAGGTAAAAGAGCAACTCCGAATGCTCATCCAGAGCTACTCTTAAGCTTGGTCTTGATCTACTCAGGCTGCTCTAAAAGCTGCTACATTAGCTTTAGCTTGGGCAGAGCAAGAGTGACTGGGCACGTAAAATACTCCTGGGCACAGCAGAGAGATGACGCAGCTATGTTTTAAGTAACAGATTCTGAGAAGAGGTTAGCTAATAGACCCTTTCCCACAGAGAAAGAGATGTTTCTATTAAGTGCTCACCTCTGTTTGGCTCCTGGTAAACCTGAACTTTACCCATTTCTACTCCCAAGCGCCTGGGGAAAAAAGAAAGTCAGTATATTACACTAGAGAATGGAGACAGAACAAGGAAGAAGTCCAATGCAAGGGCCATACCAAGGTTTAAAAAGTCTACCCTTCACAGATAAAAACTCCATATTTCACTGATGTTTTACTGCAAGGTTTCCCTTACGTTACATTGTTCTACCAGTTACTTTCCAATTAAATCTATGCTCTTTTGAAGCACAGAACAACAAACAAGAAAATAAAACCGTGTCTTGTACAGTAAGTTTCTTATTATATACATGATATTATAGATGTGTTTAATACTCTACAAGATTGAGCTCAGCTATTTCTTCTGGAAAAGAACTTTCCATTCTAGACTGAAAGCCATAAGAGATGGGAGGAAGGGCATTGATAAAACTCCAGTAAATGGACAAGAGCAAATTAATTTATGGTTTAATAATAGTCCATCTTGTATTAAGACGCTTAAGGGAGAAACTAACAAGCACAATGCATAAACATCCTTTGCCCTAGCACTACACAACAGTCAGCCAGTCTCTTAGCACGCAGTTTTGTCATGTACAACACCAATTCTAGCAAATGCCGCACGATTCTCAGAGGATAAATTAGTTATTTCTGAAAGCACTGTGCACATCTATTGAGCTAACTGTTATACAAACATACATAAAAACATACCAGCTCTGCTAAAATTATTAGTGTGTTTTAACAACTAAAACGCAAAAAAAAAAAAAGCCACCTCTCAGACACTGAGAATAAAAAGGGCAAAACTTGGTAACTGAAGCTATGGGAGAACTATAGATTTTCGCTAGTGCACAGGACTGGTCAACATTTAGCTAAAGATGCTTACGTTTCTTAAGACATATGATTATGGCCATTTACAATCTATGACTGAAGAATCCAAGCATAAATTAAATTTAAAAAAAAAGTAAAAGAAAAGCATAACAATTACAAAATACCTTTTTAAAATGCAACTATAATAACAATTTGATTTAACAGTAGGGTTCTGACACTGCCTGCCTATCCCTGTATGTTGTATTTTCAAATATGCAGACCCTAAACTGTAAATAAAGAGACACTGGTTACAACCTGATTTTGAAGAGGAGTTTTGGTAAAAACAATGTTCTGGAATTTTTTTCCACTCCAGTTTTGAATACAACAAATTTCAATGCCAACATCATTTTGATATTTGTTTTGATGTTACTTTCACCATGTTTGCATTGTTTCATGACAATAGCAGTATATGACATTCCTGATGGGTCATTTTATATGCTATACCAGTGGTGTTTAACTGCTGGGCTGCAAATCACACCCAGTCTTGTGGGGCTGTCGTCTGGCCCATCACACCCCTGCCCCACCACCTGATCTGAAAGTGTGGCTTCCAGAGTTGCAACAATCAATGGTGCCACTGCTCCACCCGCTGCCAAGTTTCTGGACTCACAAGGAGTCCTTGGATGCAGGACTGAGCTGGCACTGAACTGGCTGGACCACACCTGCAGGCCAAACCTACATACTGACCCCCTGCTGATCTGTGCACTGGCCCAATGCCACTCATCTGACCCATGGGCCTGGAAGGCTGAGCACCACAACACTATACTGCCAATATGTTTAAAAACCACAAGAGGCAGCTGCTACTTAGTACTGATTCAAACACCTTGTTTTCTGTGTCACCTATTTTAGCTATAATGACTTGAAAGTGAAAAAAGAAGAGAAAAGCATCTCCCCCCCATACCCTTGCTGACTGGTTATTGTAGGATAACCCAACAGATGCATTAAAAGATTTAAAAATTAAATATTTCAATTATTCTATTAAGTCACAATGGCATTGCAAGTCACTAATAGTGCACGTGACATGACTACCATCGAAATCTTCCCAACAAGCTCTACTTATTGCATACATGCTACCCTAAGACATAACTATTTAATGTTATTGATATAAGGATAATGTGATCCAATAACAAATCTACACTAGCTGCTACCTCAAGTTTCATGGTTAACTCCTTTATTGTATGCACTGCTCATAATTAGGGATGCCCCAAAGAAACAAGCTTAAACTATTAGATAAGTTATTTCTCAAGAGCTAAGAAAACAACTATCTAAAAGTATGAAGATTTAGTTGATTAAGAACAAATACGACATTTACATACTTTGTAAGTAAGTATATTCTTGCAAACAGCAGCAGCTTTACCAAGTCACTTGTCAAAACATTTCTTATCTTGATGAAGACTGATCTTTACTCCCTTGCCATTAGCACCAAGATCCAAAATAAGACTAAAAGGTAGCAAACACTTTAACTAGGCATTACTTACTCAGCAATTCTCTTCGATAGTTCCATGCATGAAGAATTGGAATTAGCTGAAAACAGCACCAGTCCGCCCTTTGTTATATTCATGGTGGCTCCTATTTCAGTTGAAGGCACACAGAACATCAAAACCTATGCTGTCTTCCCACTTTTAAAATACTGCAAAAGATTAAAAAAAAAAAAATAAAGCAGGTTGTGATGTTAAAAATAATACAATAGTTAAACAGAAGAGCACTTCCTCTGAATGAGGGTTATGGTACAACTCACTGTCGTGATTCTCATACAGAACTCTTAATGTTTAATACGGTCTTTTTTTGTTAACATCATTACAAAGATGTAATCCTTACAATACAATCTTGTGATATTTAAGTAGTTCTTTATTATCATTATAAAGACTTGGGCACTGAATAGAACACCCAGATGTATAGGAGGAACAACCTGAGTGAGGCCAGCTTCCCCACACCATGCCCAGAACCCAGGAGCAGCCTCCATCCCAAAGGCACCAAGAACAGTGTCTTCAAGCTCCTACTAGACCACATCATAATGCTGACACATTTTTAAAATTATCTTCCTCAATTAAACACCTGATGAAAACAAGTTTTATGGTATTTTCTTTAGCTTGTCTAATTAACTTTGCCATTGGTCACTGATATAGAAGGATGGATAAATATTTAAGTGGCTCTTCCAAGACCACAGAGTACATTGGTATTGAGAATGATCAGAATGGAGGAGTCCCCAACACCTGCTAAATCCACCAGACCAGCCTATTTACAGTACTGCTTTGTCTTCATAAGTTCACAAACAAGGATGGAACATCAAGGAAGAGTTCAATAAACTGGCAGCAGTAAACTAAAGCCCTCTTCTACAAATGCATCCATTGGGTTGTGATTCATTCATAACTCAATGGACACACCATTCTTTGACACAAGTGTCTCCTGTGGAAACAGGAGAGGCCAAACGTTAGGAAGTAATTTAGACACTGCCTTTTTACTCAACAGACCCATACACCAAGTAAACCTATAAAGGTTCTCGAAAAGTTTTATTTCCATTGGTAGCATTGCTCTTTTCATGCCTCCTTTACACAGTTTTGAACAGCCAAATTATGTTGTGCTGAAATAAAGCCACCAGCTTCACTAATAAAGCAACACAACAACACAACACAGCAACTTGCTTTTTATTTCCCTATTGATATATAAAGTGTTCCTTTCAATACCAGTATTATCCAAGGGACTGAAAGCCTCATTACCAACAAGGTAACTCAGAACCGGACAACAGAAGTTAATTTAAACCAGTGTCTCCAACCTCACACCTTGGCACAAATATGCCCCAATAAAGGAGTACAAGATATAAAATCCACTTTAAAAGTGTGTACTAAGACCTGTAAATACATAAAACAGCATCTATGGGAATAACCCCAACAGTCATACTTATGAGAGCAGCCACTAGAAAGACACTGGCTACATTAAAGCTTTTCTACCACCTCTGCAACTTACTCCCAGGCTTAATCATCTTGTCTAGCCTGCAGAAACATATAGTCTGGCTCATTAGCAGTTGAAAGCCACAGAGGATGGGTATTTCCTATTCATTAAGTTCTCCACTGTGCTACACATGGCTGCATTCAAGAGTCAAAAAGCTAGTTTACAAACAGCGTTGCCCAACATGACACAAAAAAAAAAAGTGTGCCGTCAGAAACAAACAGGTGTGCCATGGAATTCTGTCAAGGCAACAAGCTACATACAATAGGCACGAGGATGGGGAATGCCTTAACAGGTGTGCCATGGAAAAAATTTACTAACATCAGTGTGCCTTGGGCTGGAAAAGGTTAGAAAAACACTGGCTTATGATCCCAAAGGAGAGGCTGTGAACAGATACAAGACAGGCGGCAGCAGAGGACTCCAGCAGCCTACCTCATCCATAACCTCGTCCACCTAAAGATAGATTGCACCTCCAGTCCTTTTTGATCCTGACCATCAGCTGCAACTGCCAACAAGAAACAAGTGCCTGTGGCCAATTAGACCTATGAATTTCAGAAGACTCCAGGGTCAGACGTACCAGGGGGAAAGCTCTACGTCCTTTCCAGTCCACCACCTATACGAAGGCGGTGACCACCATCCCCACCCAACTCAGTGGCGGTGGGGGGATGATGTCATGCACTCCCCATTCAAAGACCTATTTGTGAACTAAGGTCTTCTCTTTTTTTTTGCCCAAATAATACCTCCCTCTGTCCCCTAAACGGGCGTCATCAAGACCAAAGTTGGCAATGGTGCTCACGTAAAACCCATCGCAAGGGATGCCGGGCTGAGACTCTCCGGCTAGATGCTTGAGACACGACCGTCCACTGAAAACACAGTGTCACACCAGTGCTACATCCTAGCAGCATAACTACACTCACAGACATCAGGGGCTGGAAGGGACCTCGAAGATCATCGGGTCCAGCCCCCCCGCGCTAGGCAGGAACTACATAAAGAGAACCTCAAAATGACAAATAACATTCATGGAGCAGGGATGCTGGTTAAAAACGGCTGCATGGCATCCTTTCCCCATTTCGCAGCTGAGGAAACCAAGGCAGAGGACTGCCCTGTTCCAGGTTATTCTCCGATGTAAAAACCAAAAAAACCCCAAACCATTTCCCGTTCAGGGCACCAGGTGGGTAGAAGTGAGCCCAATCACAGATCTACAAAAATACCGAGTTCAGGCTGCCGAGGGATTTCATCCAGCTTCCCCACCCCGCTGCCCCCACCCATACCCTCCCTACAGCCCCTCCGCAGCAGGTGTGGGGAAAATACCCCCAATCCCCAAGGATCAGCATCCCCCGCCACAGCCCAAAGACCGGCCCCAATTTGCACCCGCCAGCCAGGAGCATCTATTTGTGGAGCCAGCCCGGAACAGGTGCGGGGCCAGCAGCCAGGCCACAGAGGAGGAGGGGAGCCACGTCAGGCATCCAGGCCACAAAGCCCCCCCACAGCTCCGTCATAACGGGGGAGACCCTCCGCTGCGGCCCCGCCCCCCGGGAGGCATGAGGAGGCGCCGCCCGAGGCCTTACCTGCCGCTCCGGCGCCCGAGGCGGCGGCGGCCTGCCCCGGCCCAGCCCAGCCCGGCCCAGCCACGGGGAGGGAGGGAGGGAGGGCAGAGGAGGCGGCAGCAGCTGCACGACTCAACCCCTCAGCTGCCCGCTGCAAAATGGCGGCGCCGCGCGAGGGGGCGGGGCCTCCCCGGGACACGCCCCTCCTGGCCCTGAATGGGGGGTGCCCCGTCGCGGGGTGAAGGGTGGTCACGTGACACCGTCCACCCACCGCCGCCATGTTGGGTGGGGAAGACCCCTTCCCAACCGCCATCTTGGATGGGGAGGGGGCGGTCACGTGGTCACGTTCCCTCACCAGCACCCCGCCCTCGGGCGCCATGTTGGGTGTGGCGAAGGGCCCCTGAAGTGTGAGGGAGGGGCGGGGGGGTGTCACCCCAGGGACACTGGAGTCAGGGGGCTGCGGCACCCTGGGGTGCCCCAAGAGCCGTTCAGACACTGCCAGCCCCTTTAGAGAACCACACACATGGTTCACTGTAAATCCAGAGATTTCGAAGATTTCTGCTCTTCGTTCAGTCATCGGGGAAAAAAAGTGAAAACCGAAGAGCTAACATTCGCTAAGGGTTGGCATGAGCCTAACAAGACTAAAGCCTAAAAAGGTGAAGAACCACTATATAGGAGATGAGCAAGGAGACTCAGCCGACAAGCCCAGGCTCAGGCTCGTCCCCGCCTGGATGATCTCCCACCCCCAGGAGCTGCACGCCGTAACGTGCGCGTCGGGATGTGAAGCGGGGTGCCGCTCGCTTCTCCGCCGTCGCGGACTGGCGCCTCGAGTCCCAGCACGTTGAGAACTCCTCGATCAGCCAACGCACCGAGCCAGGACCGTGCAGAGGAAATCCCGCTCGTGCAAACGCAGTCGTGGCAGCCTAAACGGGAAACCATGTGTCGTCTACAAGCACCCCAGGGACCTGAAAGTGCCATAAACAAGTGCATCCGGCCACCGGGAAATAAACCTGGGATACAGGATGGTGCAGGGTGGCAAACACAACCGCCCACTGTCTCCCCACGCTGCCAATTCTGCATCACTGCACCTTGGCTATTGATTTCTCAGCTGCATGAATGGCCGTTTGAAGACTAAATGGATCTGAGTGTGGGAGAAGGCAGAGCCGGAGGTTTAAAACCCCCCTCTCTCCTCCTCCCCCTGCTCAGCTTGTCCTCAGCGCCCATGTCAAGTTCCTCTGGGACTAGAAAATCAGGTCTACAATCTCCTCCAGTCCCCTTTACAAAGAGCTAGATGCTTTTGCAATGCATTTTGAGGTCCTTTGCAGGCCCTCCCACATTTTAGGATGTTGCTGGATGAAAATGTTCTTGAAATGGCCTACTCTCCTATGAAATATAAACTTTGGTTTCTACCCAGGAGAACTTTTACAATCTTTTCTCCTATACCTGAAGAAGAGTGTTTGTGCCCGAAAGCTTGTAATTAAAGCAAAAATCTAGCTGGACTAATGAAATATACCACCTCTATTACGAGTCCTGATTCCTACTGTCCTTCAGGAAAAGGCTGATGCATTCACCTGGCTTTGGGATGCTATGTTTTCGCCAGCAAGCCTTCCACGCAAAAGCTGTACTTTAAAAAAAAAAAAAGTTGTCATATCACCCTGCACTGCCTCCAGTGGATAAGACTTCTCCATGGATTTTACAAGTGTAGATGCCTATCTCGATTGGGGTAGTGTAATATCATTTTGCAGGTGGTATTATTCTGTTAAATGGTTTCAAACAATTTTACGCTAAAATAAAGGTTGCTTGACTTTTCAGCTCCCTGTAACAAATGATCATTATAATGTTAAGTGTTTATTTTCATTCAGTGTTCATTATAGTAATGTATGCAACAGGATTTTAGACTTTTAAAAAAATAAATTAGAGTTAGGATCTATGCATTTTTTGCCATGACAAGGGTGTTACTTTTCCTATAACAATGAACCAGCCTCAGAAATCATTGTACAATAGTACACCTAATATATATTGGAGTGAGATCTTCATCTCCTAGGCAGATATTCATCTTAGTACTGAACACTTTCTCTCCCTCACTGTCTGAGAACTTAATATAACAAGGGAAGGCAAAGCCATACAATATGCATGATTTCCTGTCAGGCAAGTGCCCTTGTTAGGAAGCAACATTCAATTTCATTTTTCTTTAATTCCATTTTCACTATTAGGAGGTGAACTGTGCAATCTTTGCTTATATTTAAAAACATCTTTCCTTCCATCAGAACCAGCAGATTATCTCCCCTTTTCACCCTCTAGTGAATGAAAACTAAAAATACTGAGCCAGTAACAGAATAGAAATGAGATGTGAAATACTACATTCTCTTGGATACTCACATAGAACAAAAGCATGTATTTAGTACACATGACCAGAATAAGTATACATGGGCCTGATTCTCGAGTCACTTACACAATTTTTTTACTGGAGTAATTCCCTAGATTTCCATAGAGTTACTTGTACACTGGTGAGTGAGAAGAAAATTAACTCCCTATCTCTACTTTTCTGCTCACCGACTTCTGTTTCTCTAGCTCTGACAAGAACATTACCTATTGTTTAGCTGCATGGATGAATTCCTTTTTGGGATCAGATTCAACAAGTCCTTTGGCTGCATCCTTCATCCTAGCACCTCACTGGCATCTAGCAGCATAAGGAAGTTTAAGTCAGTTGGTTATTTAAGGAACAAAGGCAATAAGACATCTTGAAGCACTGACCAGTGATGTAATTGGCAGCCTTCCCCTAGAAACATTTGGCTATCCCTTCCCGAATCTGCTGGCTGAGTGCCTGAGCTGGCCTGCCCAAACTCTCCAAATCTGTCATTGCTACAAGCAAAGACAATGGCCTGGGCTAACTACAGAATTGCTGACTTTGAATCCTTGCTCTAATACTAACTGCCTTTTGTGACCCTAGGTGATTTGGTTCATCTGCTTCTGTTTCCAAATCTGTAAAACAGGGATAGAATACTTAACTCTCATGGGAGAAAAGATTTAATTCATTCTATAATGTACAGTACTGTACAAGTGCCACGTATGAAACAGCACTGCCAAAAAGGGTTCTGCATGAGCACTTTTCTATTTGTATTTTTATACATATGTTTTATTCTGTTAATAGTTATTTGTGAAGCTCTGCCAGCCAAGATTCAGCTCATAGGGTCATTACAGTTCATACTCAATCACACATGGGGAAGTTCCTTTTTGGCTATTATAAGAGAATTGTCTTCCTTTGGATTACAAGGATCTTTGAATTTTTTTTTTGGATACGGTTGCAGCTTGCTCTGCAAGTCCCCTGTCTGATCACAGCATAGACCCCCTTCTAGTTCTACCACCAATCAAAAGACACGTCAGTCATTAGATCTTGCATTTCCCCCTTCCTTGTCACTACCATCCAAGTGGCTTCCATCCTGCACAACTCAGCTTTATTTTTTAAAGGAGAAGTTGAAAGTTGATTATTAAGCAATCACGTCTTTAATTGTTATAAAGACCAGAGAATCAAAAATGTACTCAGCTACTGCAGTCCCTTCCTTCCTTTTGTCTCCTCGTGACAAAATATTTAGCAGAATTCACAGATTCACTGGAATCTGACATGGGCGTGCTATCAACCATGCACCTTTAGTGTCTATGTCACCCCAGCCCCCAGATACTGCACATAAGTGGAGGCACATAAATAGGATTAATTTTCCCCTGCAATTAAAGTTTGGCAAGGCATAAATAAAGTATCTGTTTCAGTGCATTGTCTCCTACAGCCTGTTAGAGCAGTCTTTGCTCAGACAGAGTTGTACTGAGGGTGCTCTTTAAAGAACATCAGCAACCCATCCTCTCTGCAGTGAACAATTGTCAGCCTCTCCTGATTCACTGCCTTGGAAGTAATGGACAAGAAGAGATTTTTCTAAAGCAGCATCAAGGGAAGAAATGGACATTAGCCAGTAGGGGAGGCAGAAGATAATGACAGGGCTATAAATGTTGTCACAGCCCAAAAGAAAAAAGTAGCCAGTGGTGTTTTTGTCTCATTTTCTTCCCATCCTTGAAAGCATTCTGAGAAACAGCCTTCCCACTGTTGTAAAGAGACATAAAAGCAGAGAGCAGCTCTTATTTATGCCCTCTGTGCCATGGGAATGTGCAGCGCTATCCTAATGTTTTGCAGTGACTGCTGCTTGATGGTGGCTTAATAAACTAAAAGAGATAAGCCCCCAAGTCATTTCTGTTACAGTCAAGTTCCTTCTGACCTGTGTGGCTTTGAACTGAATGAGTGTTTGCAAAAGCATTTTGAGCATCAGCATCACTTTGATTTTCAGATGCGTCATGTAATCAGGAATCAAGATGTCACCCTACCCCATGGACAGAGATGAGGGGTTTGACAGAGTACCTAATATTAAATAGGCCACAATTAGGGTTGCCAGTTCTAACTGAAGGTATTCCAGGAGATTTTTTTCCCCCAACATGACGTATGTAATTAATTGTACTGTTCAACCTGTTCACAATATCTGTCTCCCGGATTGCTTTCAATAGTCACCAGGAGATTGATGCCGATTCTGGTAGACTCCCAGCCAATCCAGGAGGGATGGCAGCTCTAGCCACAACGTGTGTGCATGGACATGGTTTCAGTGTCACATCTGTAAGCAGAGGCTGAAGGGGGAGACAGGATTTGCAGTAAATGATGCTTTAAAACAAGAACCTTTAGGAGCATGTTCTAAAGCACCTTCCACCAAATGAATGATCTGATTTCCCTTCCTGCCAGTTCTGTGATTCAGAGAGTCTTGCCTTTTGACAAAATTAACGTAATAGTCAGTCATCTTTCAGCTTTGCAGCACTTTTTTTTTTGCCTTCAAACCCTTATTAATAGAAATGGCAGCGTGAGTGAGTCATCCAGTTTTAGAACAGGGAAATTGAAAAAAGCTAAATGTTACAGAGCAAATACACAGCTGCCAGTCTGCACTTGCCAGTCACTGTGCTGCATTCAGCTAGCCACTGTCTCCCCTTCAGATTAGAGTCGTAATACACTCAATTCTATGCCTTATATGAGCCGTTGATCATTGGGAGCAATGTTTGCTTTCATAGCAGCCAGTATAGAAAGGGTGTTGTCGGTAATTTCCCATGGATGTGTAGACCATTCTAGATCAAGTTTGTATTTCGACAAAGCAGAAAATTGTACCAAGGCAGAAAATTCACATTCAGCAGTGAAAGAGTGGGTAGACAGCACTATTTACTACACATTTGAGTCCAAAATAGCTCAGGGCAAGGGCAGGAATTTGGCTGCTGATTGCACTTTGCTAATCTTTACAGGAAGAGGCTGCTCCCTGCCTGGTGGGTATTGCATATGGCATGATAGGAAATGACCTAGCCCTGCCCCCCTACATGGAGCAGGCTTCCTTGGTACAACCATGCATTAGCAGGGTAACCAGACTCCCTGCCAGCCACTTTGGACCCCCACACTTGTACTGCACAGAGCTTGCAAGATTCCTTTCCATTCACTAGTCAAGCACAAGTCAGGATTGGTCCCACGGGATGCTAACACTGTCACCAACTCCAGCACAGTCTGCCTTCCTTCACCTCATCATCCTTTGCTAGTCTGCTTCTGTCACATTGTCAACTGTTTCTCACTTGCTACAGGAAACAGCCTTAACCCCTGCACTGCAGCCCACATTTCCTGCTGAATCTGCAAGCTCTAGAAGGTGTTCTGCTCTCCGAGCCCTCTTTGCTATGCTAGGCAGGAGTGCATCCAATCGGTCCATTTCCCAGCCCAAGAGCAGGGCTCTTTTAAAAGCTTTACTCTGCAGAGGAGTCTCATGACAGGCAACATCTTATCTCCAGAGGGAGATGCCTGGTTCACTGAGTTGGTACTTTGTCTTTTACCAAATTACCTCCCTCCTCCTCCCATCCACTGGCTCTAACCTCCCCAAACACCTTGTTCTCATCTTCAAGACCCTGTACCCCATCCCCTCCAGCTTACCTCTCTAGTTTTCTCATATACCTTCTATAACTTTTCTGGCTTCCTCTGTTGCTATTTCCCAACCAGCTGTTTTCCCCGCATCTCCTTTCAAGTAGTCTTCTACTCTAAGCAACCTCCAGACTGTCAGAAAGTGCCCTTCCTCCTTCAAAACTTGTTTTCACCATGGCCTCCTAGGCTGGTTTCCTCACTGATAATAACTGCACCTTTACCACCTGGCCATTATCTTATGCATCATCTCTGTCAAAGCAAGATGGCAATAGCTGTGGAGCAGGACTCTGACCTGAGTGCTGTCTAGGGGCATTTGTACATGACACGGCATTTAATCCTCATTAATTTACCGCACCTTAAAATGTTAACCCGGGTTAATTTGGTGCATCGCATTTGTGTTTGCATGACACGCTCTTTCAAGCAACTTAAGTCCTGTGTGTCATTCCTCGCAGATGGCAGAGCACCAAGTCCACTGATGTCACTTTACCCCAATCCACAACGAACAACCCATGTTTCATGCTACCATCTAGACTGGAAGTCACCAAGCCTAAGTATAACAGAAATCCCATCACACCCTTGTGTGAGATCCCATCTTCATCAGAGAAGCAGCCCAAGGAGCCACTGATAGCACAACTGTGCCCCATCCGGGTTGAAACACCCTTCCATTTCATACTGTATGGCAGGCCAAAGAGCATCCCAGAACCATGGCAGAGTCCTGCTCTTGCCAAGATTGTAGTGCTCTTTAGGAAGACTATTAGACCTGACACACTGTGTTCTAAATATGTAAAGATGCAACCATATTGTTGCTGGGCAGTTTCATCAAAAGGGGCTTTTGGGAGGAGGGAGGGGTACACATACAGATCAAAAATCTGTACTCACCTTACCTCAGATTATAAAATGGATTTTTCACAAAACCCTCCCTCCCTACACTAGCCACTTCTTGTTGCCCTGCTCTCAAGAACCAGACTTAATCCTGACTCTAGCTAACACACTAGGGTGAGCATGATCCGTGGGTTCTCTGCCTAGGGTCTCACCATCCCCTCCTGAATCTACAGCAAGGCTCCTAGCCAAAATCTTCCTCCAAACCCACTGTTCTTTCCCACCCCAAACTATCTCTAATAGCATTTGCCCTTTAAGCAGTTCTCTATACACTAATAAACTGATCAGACCCATCAAACCTGCTGATCTAGACTATGTATCCCAGCTATAAAGACCCTTGCTTAGTCTTTCTGTGTTCTGCTGAGGTTCTCGGCTTACTCAGCCCATGCCTAGCCCAGCTCCTTCCTTCTCCCGGCTTTCACATACACCTTCTAACTTTCCACTTTAATAAACTGAACTGTGCTTTCATAGGCTCCCCTGAGGAACAGCCCTACCCTAAGAACCAGTCAGGTTTCCTGATCAATTGGGACAGCAAATTTAACACATTTCTCAACCACTGTAAACAATCAGCTGGAACACACTGTTAGCACTTTCCAAAAAAAACCCCAACCTAACCCAGTCTGACCAAATCCAAAAAGACCTTGAAAGCACAAGTGCGTCAGGGGACGGAGGGATGAACTATTGGGCAGCTTTGATCAATAGCCTATACTTTTTTGTCCTCGCAATAATTTTTTTCCAGATAAGCAAGTTGCAAAAATGGACACTGAAGAATATCAATAGATCATCCTTTTTGCTACAAATGAAGGAAGCTGTAATACTGAGAGAATCCATACGTAAGAGAATTCAGAGTAATGGGACAATTACTGGTATACTGGAATTGATCCTACTCTGGGTTCTACCCATGTTGACGTCAGTATGGTTTTTGGTTGCGTACCTTCTCCGGTGTGTTCATTAACAGAGCAAGGACTGCAAACAATTAGCTACTGTTATTAAAAAAACTTTGGTACCCTTCCTGGGCATGACATTTTGCAACAGATAAAATATTGCTTTGGCAGGTGTGTCCCAGTAGCACTATTACATTGTCTTCCATGTGGAACAAAGTATGCAGTCTTGCGGAGAAATGCTGCATTGTACTAGCTGTGTTTATACTTGAGCCTTTCCTTTCTCTACTGTGCCCTTGCAACAAGGAATTTAGCAGAATTCACAGATTCGGTGGAATCCAACAGCTACGCAATGAGTGCTTCTGCCATGGCTTTGAACTTGCAACTACTGGGTTGTCAACTGTTCGGCGTTGTACCAGTACTGTACCAACCCCTTATATGAAATGATTTGGAGGAGGAACAGCTTTAGGAGAGTTTATGCTTGTGGATTTTGATTAGAGTCAGTTCTTAGAGAGCTCCCCGTAGTCACTGGGGATGGCTGAGATTCCCAGAAGGGATCACTCTGCTTGCCGTTTGTCCACCTCTGTTACAGGACTGGGGTATGTGTGTAAGTGAAACCAGTCACAGTTAGAACACACAAGCGCTCCACATCTCCGCTAGGAAGCTGACCTGCAAGACCCCAGACACCTGCTACTACCCACCTGGCACACTAGGATTGAAAGAAGGGATTTCATTTCACGGGCTAGGTGCTTAGCACCGCACAGGATGGTGAATAAGTACTGCCTGGCATATAGATATTGTCATTATGACCTTCTACGACCAGGTCACCAAATCCTTAGATGCAGGGGTAGCAGGGGACGTAGTCTTCCTGGACTTTTGGAAGCCTTCGACACTGTCTCTCACCCTGTTCTCATTAAGAAACCGGGGGTCTGTGGTGTTGACACCCACACAGTCAGATGTGTCACCAACTGGCTGGAGGGCCGCACCCAGAGAGCGGTGGTGGATGGGTCATTTTCGACCTGGAGGGATGTGGGCAGTGGGGTCCCCCAGGGCTCGGTCCTGGGGCCCGCACTGTTCAACATCTTCATCAGT
>NW_017728927.1:9084409-9091594 GCF_001723895.1 Crocodylus porosus
ACCAACTATGAAACTATGAAACTATTAGGACACTGTGCAGAATGGTGGCATTTGAAAGAACGGGGGTACCTGACCCCAATTAATGGGGAACCTTTTTTGGAACTTAGAGTAAGGCCTGAAAGAAGGATGGGAGGTAAAGACAATGAGAACAGTCAGGGAGGAGATTTGGAGAGAGGGCAGAGTGAGTCCCCTCTCCAAATTGGGGATGAGAGCAAACATAGAGGTCAATGAGGCAAATCAAGTGAGGACATGGCATGTTCTCTCCCTGCCCCTGTGACCTGGAAGCATGACATCTTCCAGTGCCTCTATTTATCTCCCTGTAAGATCCTAATCTCCCCTTGAGTTTTCTATGGTGCCTATCACTGTAACACATAAATGGTTGAAAAGCATAATACCTACTTCACAGCGGTCTCCTGGGGCTCAATTCATTCATGTCGGTGCCGTGCTTTGAGAGGCACTACTGTATAACAAACAGCAGGAACGACTAAGCCTCACAGCATCCAGAGAGATTCTTCAGAGAAGTATTATTTCCCCGTTTGAGAGCTGTGGAAGCTGAGGCGAGAGCTGTTGAGCCCAACAATGCTAGATAGTGAATAAGGCCCCAAACACCTGAAAGCTCTCAACAAAATCAGGAAGGACCCGGCTAGGCATGTCTAAGTGTCCTACTGGACTTGTCTAAGGTCACACAAGGAGCTGAAATCCCTGGTATATTCAAGCAGCTTTGTGCCACCCTGGTGCTTTCATCCAGAGGTCTAAATGTCCCAATGGCTGCCCTCTTTCATTCAGTGCCCAGAGATCCTGGGGTCAGAGAACAGCAAGGGGATCACAGAGCCAGTGTCAGCATTGCCAAGATCTTTGCCCTGTACTCCGAGAGCCACCTCTCTCTACGAATTACGTAGACTTTGCAAGCAGATAAGAAAAAAATGCTAGGGAGGACAACGATGGGTCTGCTCAACCTTGACACTGTCATTCCCCAGATTGGCTGAGCGTGTATCCTCACACTTGCTGCCGCACAGCAAACATCTGACCTCTGCGTTTGCAATTTTAGATGGCGAACAGCCAGCACGCTGTGGCAGGGGGCAGGTCCTGCAGTGCCCGGTCCTCCAAACACTTAGCTTATTCGCTTGACTTGAAGCACGTGAATAGTCCTCCTGCATTCCATAGTTCCCCTGCAATCACATTGGCTTCAGTGGGATTGCAGCTAAGCCCCTAGGTATGTGCTTGCATGTTCATGACCTAAATTAACACCATTGACTGCTGCATAGTCCGATGGTCCCATATTGGCTCCCCTGCCTGTCTGTGAGTGACAGCGCTCATGCTGTTGTGAAGCTACATGCTGTCTTCACCCATAAATCATCCTGACAAGTGAATATAGGCCAGAAATAACCATCTCACCATCACAAAAACGAGGTTCCAGAACAGCTCACAACTGTGGAAGCAAAAAAAAAAAGCCTATCTATTTTTAGGATGTAGTTTGATACACTTAGGCAGAGGATGATATGACATGACCGCCTGCAAAAGCAGAGGAGCGAGTCCAACCACGTGGGAATCCCAGGAGGAACACTGGGAAGTTCCTCCAGTCTTGTGTTCCTGTCAGCAGGGAGAGCAGCATGCCTCTCACCGACACGTTTAGCTGGGTTTTTCATTCTCCTCTGGATGGACAGGCTTTTTTGAACCACTGGTTTCCAGAAGCTGCAAGGCAAAGGGAGAAGCTGTAGAAAACATGGCTCATCCAGTCACCCAGGGTTGGTTAGAAAAGAAAAACAACCTCAGGTTACAGCATCTTCCCCGAGGCTGAAATCCTTTTACAAAAACTAAGACGCAAACCTAGAAAGGTGGCAAAATCTCCATCACTGGAAGTTTGTAACAGCAGGTTAAACAAACACTAGGCTGGGACAGCTTAAACAGGGATGATCCTGCTCTGAGCAGGACTTTGGAGCAGGTGACCCCGAGATGTCCCTTCCAGACCTCCTCTTTTATGACTGATTGGTCCTGCTGTGCAAAAAACTCCCAAATCCCATCTTGAGCATTCTGCACTGTGACGCCCAAACAAATGCAGCCTAGACAGTACTATACCTAGACTTCAGGTGGCACCGAGTGAACTTTTAGTATCAGGCCCCCTCTTTGCCAGAGATAATGATGATAATAATTGGACAAACGGAAACAAAAATTACCATTTTCGAGCCCCCTTTCTGTCCGGGCCCCAGATGGTCACCTGGTTTGCCCATGCCTGTGTCCGGCCTTGAGCCTAGAGATGAGAAAGCCATTTCTCAACTACAGGCTTTCAAATGTACCAAAAGCCCTGAGATCTACTTACTAGCTAGGAACCAGATCCTCATGAACAGATCCCTGCAACCAAAGAGGAGCCCCTTTTACTCCACAGATTGGGAGAGTTTTTGCTCCCAATTCCAGTGGCCTCCAGATCGTGGATATTTAACTTTTTTCACTGGTTCTTCTATGGCCAAAGGCAAACTCATATACCCAGTTCTGACCATCAAGTATTTTAGGACATGGTGACAAAACACATCATTAAATCCTCAGGCTTTAAAAAATATTTTTATTGTTAAAAATAAAGTGAAAGTACAGTGTTGGGTCTCTGCTATGCTAAAGACCATAAAATACTGAACACGACAAATGTTAATTGAAAAGAATTATACATTATACCAAAGTGAGTGAGAGAGTAAGAGATGTGATTCTATTATCCAATATATATGGGAAGAATTATATACTGTTAGTAGCTATAGTTATAACCCTGTGAACTGCATGCAGTGTGCAATGTATGAGTAGTACTATCAATGTAAAGGAATCACTTGTGGCAAAATTATGCAATTATTATATCCATTTAAGTGAATTAAAACCTTTATACCAGTGGTTCTCCACCTTTTCAGAATCAAAGCATCCTTTGTTAGGCTTCAGGCACCCCTCATTAGACTCAAGGCACCCCTTGGAAATGTCCAGTTCTCAGTTTTCACTCTATTTTTTACTTCAGAAAAATAATAAGAGCAGTTTTTCTGCTGCAAAGAACTCAGAAAGCCCACAACAGGTCAGAAAGTATTTAACACCATGGATTCCTATTTGAAATCTCTGGGTTTATTTTATGAACCGTGTTTGCACACCTGATGGTACTAACACTACACCCTGGGACACCCTTGAAAGGAGCTCAAGGCACCCCAGGATGTCACAGGCTTCTGTACTGCTTTATACTAACTTCAGCAGACTTTGGACCAGACGCTACTACTAGCAGGGACACAGAGTAAGCAGGATCTGACCTGAATAGGATTTAACAGCATCTCCCAGCTGCCTGCTTGTTGACTGTTCTTTTCTTCTTAGCCCCTAGCTCACTAGGATCAGTGCACCACACAGCAGTGCATGCCAATAAAAAGGACTTTTGGCTCTTTTACATCAACTTCACTGTACAGGAACTTACTAGGATGGACCGGAAGACTTCCCTCACCTCCGGTTACTCTAAAGGGGAAAAAGCATCATTTGAGAGCAGCAGTCTGCAATATTACCACGTAGTGGTGTCCAAGCACTTGGGGATCTTGACAAAAAGCAGCTGGCAGGGAACTTGGCAACAGCATGGAACACCTTGTGCTCCTGTCTTCCCTCATGCGACCTGGCTGAAGTCAGATGAAAGCCACAAGGATGCACGCGTGTTAATGCAGATTGGGTGTGATGTTGTGTATTTTAATCAGAACCCACAAAGTGACCCAAGGCTAAGCTGGACAGACACCGGGCACGTCTACACAAGATGCTATAAAGCGCGGTAGACTAATTCTACTGTGCATTAGCACGTTGCGGCGAAAGCCATACAAATGCACAGTACAATTAGTCTACTGTGCATTAGTATCACTTAAAAGATATGTCAGCAGTCGGCACTACTGTGCAGTAGCACTGATTACCGTGCATTAAGTTAGTACTTGTTATTACAGGTACTAAAGTTAATGTGCCGTAATTACGGCACACGAATGCATGTGTAGACACGCCCACTATTTATTAAATGTGTCAGTGGAGAGAAAAACCTGGTATTTCTTTACGGGAAGTCTTAGCAGAAGAGGAAGATGACGGAAGACTTGTCTATAGGGCCATTACATAATTAAGTACAAGCAACCCCCACTTAACGCTGTTTCACTTAGCCCTATTTTGCTATAACGCTCGTTTTAAATTGATGCCTGATTCCACTAAGCACTCAGCGAGTTTCAGTATAACGCTCACGGTCACCATCTTTGCTTGGGTCATCAAAACTGCTTGCTGTTGCCATCTTGGGTCATCAAAAACTTTCGGTTTCACTTAACACTATTTTCACTTATCGCTTGGCTTTTCAGGAACCAATTAAGAGTACTAAGCGTGGGTTGCCTGTATACAAATCTTTAGGTTATTGGGTCAGCTGCTCACGTGCTGAAAGCTTGCACAGGATGACAGCACTGAATTGCTCAGGTCTCAGTACTAGCAAAGGAAACTCTGAAATGGCCTCTCTGTCTTTTAAATGTGACATTTTGTTAAATGAATATTGGGTTTTCCAAAGAGAAAACTGTAGCAAGGCAAGGCCATAAAAAAAGACATGATTCATCTTCAGGTAGAAGCTGGCACAGCTGACTCTGAGACACCTTCGGTGCTAGGGTTTCCAGTTGAACAGTGAGCAGAGAGGCCAAAACGGAGTAACTTGCACTCATCTGCTCCTCAGAGGGGATGTGAAACAGGAACGGTTCTGGAGACAGAGGGTGACTGGCACAACAAGAGGACTGACAAAAGGAAAAGAGAAAAAAACGCAAGCTGATAGCACGCAAAGGGCAGCATGTGAAAGTAGCTACTTTGACAGCCCTGTGCCACCCCCATCCAGCTGTTTTACATCCCTGGTACGTGAAGACACACTAGGTTCTGCACTCATCTCAAAAGCTGAATCACACCCTTAACAACTCGCAGCTCATTTCTGTCCTCAGTTCCACAAGCGTAGCACTGACAGAAAGCAGTAGCAACTGTAGTTGTGTAACAGCAGACAGAACTGGGCCCCTTGTGACTTACTACAGGAGCTACTAACTAAACCCCTGGGATCTCTGCTTCTGAAGCAGACCTGGATTTTCTTTTGCTAGCCAGGCTGGCCAGGACAGAGTCCTCGCTGAAGGCCCCCTCAAAGGCAGAGAGGATGGACTGTTGAAATGTCTCCCTGAAATCCTGCCCCATAAAGACATACAAGATTGGATTGATGCAGCTGTTGAAGAAGGCAAGGCTGGAGGCCAGGGGGAACCCGATGTAGAGGGCCATCTTCAGCTCATGACTGGAAGAGTGTTTGGACATTTCCATCATGGAGAAGACATGGTATGGGAAATAGCAGAGGAAGAAAGACACAGTGACAGCAATGATGATCCGGATAGGCTTTGTGGACCTCATTAAACGTCTCCTTTTCAACCTGATAGCAAAGATGGTGTAGCAGATGAGGATCACCATGAAGGGGATGAGGAACCCACACAGGAATCTGGTTACAATCATCGCTTCGTGCCTCATCCGCCACAGCTTCCGTGCTGCCTCTGAGTTATAATCATCAGACAGGGCAAAGTTATTGTAGCAGCTGGTGATGTTCTTGGAATGAGAAGCTGTGTCTCGAAAAACAAGATACGGAGAGCTCATGATGAGGGCAAGGACCCATGTCACCAGGGCAATGTTGGAAGCCAATCTGGGTGTCCTGTAGTTGTGAGACCACACAGGGAAGACAAGTGAAACGCACCGATCCATGCTGATGACCGTGAGAAGGAAGACGCTAGCAAACATGTTGAGGAAGGCAATGGTGCTGTTTAATTTGCACAGGAGCTTCCCAAAGGGCCAGTGGAAGCCCAGAGCAGTGTAGACAATGCTGAAGGGCAGGAAAAAAGTGAAGATGAAATCAGCCACAGCCAGGTTCAGAAACCACACGGCATTCACTGTCTTCTTCATCCGGAAGCTGGTGATCCAGATGACGAGGCCGTTTCCTGTCACCCCCAGCAGACACGCAATGCTGTAGACCACCATGGACAGGATATGCATGCTCTTTTGAAGGCTGGAATAGTAATCTTTGTGTTCAGTGGCGTTCTCATACCGAGCGGTGGAGATGATAGAGATGGGTGAGGGGAAGGAGATGTTCTCCATCACCATTCACGATCTAGGCTCCTGAAATTATACGTGCATATTCCTGCTATTAATTTCATGTGCGGTAGCTGCCAAATCAGGATCTCAAAAAGACTTTGTTAAGGTAGCCAACTATGATTAGATCGCCCTTACCAATGTGGAAAGTGAGGCACAGAGAGTACAAGTAACTTAGCCAAGATCCCCTTGAGTCAGTGCCACTGAGAGCAGAGAGGAGCCGGGTGGGGATATCTCAGGACTGATTCTGGCTGTAAGCGAGTCATGGAATTGGTACGTGACTTTGTCCAGCTCTATAGGCAACACACAGAAAATTAAGTGTAGCCACCATTGGGGTAACCTGGAATTCCCCTGCTATCAACAGAAAGCTTGGGATCCATCAAGGTACTTCCCATCTAACACATCAGATATGGGCTAACGGGGAAATACTCCCCTGCCCTGACCTCTCAACCGGAGAAGCCCTACTGTGGCTATTCAGTGCAACTAAAGGCACTGGAGTCTGGTCCTCAAAGACCCCACTACCTGCTTCAGAAATTTGTCTCTTAGGATATGTTTTTCATTTTGAAAGATAGCACACTATAACAGAGCGTGGCCAACACCTTACCCACATATCCATCTCTTAAATGCTCCCAGTCTCCTGCTTTTCTCACCACCTCCTAGCCTGGATTTCTAACACTGAGATCAAATGAGAGGTACTCACCCCTGCTTTGTATTTCTTGTTTCTCTGCGTCTGGGCACTGGAAGTGGTGGAACCTCCTCTCTTATTGTCTGGAAGCATCCGAGACAATGAGCATCTCTGCGAGTGATTCATGGTAGGTTGTATTGTCTTTCCAGGGTCTGAGCTCATGGGGAATTTAACAGGATCATTTATTCCACGGTTTTGTTCCTCAATTCATATTATGTGGAATTTAACTCTTTGGCATCACTGTTCATCTGCACTGTGCTCTTAACTCATGTTTCATAGATTTCATAGACATTAGAGCTGGAAGGGACCTCGGGAGATCATCGAGTCCAGCCCCCTGCCCAAAGGGCAGGAAGTCAGCTGGGGTCATAGGATCCCAGCAAGATAAG
>NW_017728927.1:9092544-9094168 GCF_001723895.1 Crocodylus porosus
GCTGACTTGAAGGTATCCAGCTTATCGAGGTGTTCCTTCACGAGGTCAGCATTGATGGAGGGTAGGGGATCCCCCTCACCCAGATCTCTCTGTCCCATAGTGGGCATGGGCATCCCGTGTGACTGATGAAAGACTGCCGCAAAGTACCTATTTAATAGGTTGGCTTTTTCCTGGGCGTCAGTTCAGTTGCCCCATCTGGTTTAGCAGGGGTCCAACATTGCCCTTGCTAATGTTGGCTAAACTGAGTTAGCTAATGCAACTTAAAAGAGCCATAAAGATGCATTAACTGGGGTTTTACCTGGGTTAAGACCTTGAATTCAATACCAGGCTGCTAACCTGAAGTAAAACCAAAGTTACCTTGTCTTCACACTTGACTAACTCAGTTCAATTGACTTGAGCGTAGGCAGACCCTTAGTGTAAAATACTATTTTGGCTGGGGGGTGAAAGTCATCTCAAAGGTAAAACACCACGGGAAGCGTCAAGTGACAGAAACCCATTCGGACAGAGGGATGAGCATGGCTGTGGTACACAGGTGAGAGGATGGAGAATCCCGGCCTGAGAAACGCTTTCTCAAGGGCTTCTGACACACGAGAGTGGATCACTTGGGTGCTTTCTTCCACACCGGCGCTCAATTGCCAGCCCATCAGTGAGTCTGGCACAGCAGCCACATGTTACAGTGACGCTATTTTCAACTTCGTCACTAGGCCTCAGAGCTGATGTCCTCTTGAGACGAATGGGAACGGATCGGGCCTCACCTATGCCCTGACCCTGTTAACATGCACGGGCTCAACTGGAAGCACTGATTTTAATTCTTAAAACACGTGAGAAACATTTGAAGTTTCCAAGCTTCTGGTTTCAACCGTTCCCAAGGAAATCAATGCCCCTGGCAGCTTCACAGCATCTACAGGATGACAGGAGCTATGGATCTCCATCCTTGCATCCTCTCATTTACACCAGTATGATTTGGGGAGAAGGGGCCAAATCCTGCTGTTGTTACCTCAAATTATCTTTAAAACTTGGTAGTCATTTGAAGAGAAATTAGGAGTGCAGGATGTAGCCTTAAGAAGGGGAGTTACCAATGCAGTGGGAAAAGTGGTGTGACATTAAGAAAAGGAAGATGCAGCTAAATATCAGGAAACTTCGTAACCGTAAGCCCTATCAGCTCCTAGTGTCTGGAGAGGAGAGAGAGGCTGCAGTGCTGGGGAGGCTCGGATAAGTTCAGCGTTTCATGGACGGACAAGCCAAAGAAGCGCCGATGCGTCAGCGGTGGCAGCCCACCCCCCGTTCGAGGATGATCTCTACCCCGGCTCACTGACGGGTCTCGAGGTGACTTGGGAGTCCGATCCTTGAGCCCAGACCTGTCTGCAGAAGTTGCAGGTCTTTCCACGGGGGAGAGTAGGCGGCGCGTGGGATGTCCTCCTTTCCCCTCCTCCTCCGCCCTCTCCTCTGCTTCAAGCAGCCCTGACAGGCTTTGCTCCCGCAGCCAGCTGGCTCCTAACCTAGCGGCACCCACCTCCCAGCCAGCCCGGGGGTGCTGGGGTCGCCACAGACGCCCGGCGCCCCGGAGAGGTCACTCCCGCTGGGCTCTAGCCCGCCCGGGCGGCGGCTGCCGGGCCGGGGGCAC
>NW_017728927.1:9094268-9123991 GCF_001723895.1 Crocodylus porosus
TGGCGCCGGGGCCCGGGGCCGCAGCTCTGCCCTCCCTGCGGCCCTCTGCGGGGTCTGCTCCTCGGATCCTGGGCGCTCACGCGGGCTGCCGCCCGGCTGAAGCGCGGGAGCGGGGTCTGAGGGAACCAGGCACGGGGGCGGCCCTGCCTCGAGCCGGGGCTCGGACTCCACGGCTCCGGTGGCCCCTGCCAGCGGCTGCTGTGTCCAGCTCCTTGCACAAGGGAGCCTCTCTGATGCCCTACCCCGCTCCGAGCGGATGGCGCCAGCGGGCTCGGGCCCGGTTCTGGCAGTTGGCAGCAGGCAGCCGTTGCCGCCGCGCCCGCGAGCGAAGTCCCAAGAGCAGACCCTCCCCCGGGGCGGAGGGCCCTGGGGGAGGCGAGGAGGAGGCCGGCGATGGACCCGACGTGGTAGGGGGACGCCCTGCCCGCGCGGTCCCCCGGGGCAGGCGCTGCTTCCCGCACACCCGCCGCATCCCTAGCCCTTGCTTGGGGTAGCGCCGCTTTTCTGGCGCGAGCAGGCTGCGGGCGGGGGGCTCGTCCAGCCAGCCGCCCCTCGCCAGAGCAGGAGGGACTCTGGGCCGGCCAGATGGACTTTAGCTGTTTGACCCTCGCAAACATAGCGCTTGCCTCGCTGGCAGCGCGGGCGGGGGGTGCTGGCCTTGCGGAGTTAATCTTTGAAAGGCCTTTTTGTCTCCAAGGAAGAGAGAGGCTGTTCTGTCCCCTCGTGAGTAAGATAACTTGTGCCGCCCTTGCCTGATCTCCGCGGGGGTCACGCTGGTGGACTTCAGTCGGGATGCCGTGGATTGGGCTGGGTTGTTATTCAGGCTGAGTACATGGAGATGGGCACGGATCCAACGTATGGTTACACGTGCACTCCAGGCCGGATCCCGCAAGCCGCGCGCTCTCAGAGCTGCGTCCTCCCGGTTCAAGAAATCCTGCGGGCCGCGGTGGGATGAGACTTGGGCGCAAGGAGATGCTCAGTGGGAGTTTTGTTGCATTTAACACCCCTCCGAATGCCGAGAGCTGTCCGGTGGATCCGAAGCGGTGGCTGAAGCTTGGTGTTTTCACCATCACACTGACCCCAAACCCATTGCAGTCCGTTATTTCTATTGATTTGGCTTCAGATCACAGCACCATGGTAAAATCAGGCTGGCGGGGTCCTTGGGAGGTCATTTAGCCCAAGCCCCTGCTCAAAGCAGGACCATCCCTGTCCAAACCAGCCCAGACTTAGGCTTTGTTTAACCTGCACGTGAAAATTGCCAGCGATGGGGATTGCATGACTGTTTGCGCTGGCGCAACTAAGTCACCAAGATACAAAAAACCTTGCCAAGAAAAGTGCTACAGGAAAGAAAGTCTGTCCTTCCTACAGCCAACAGCCCTGGGCAGGCTCAAACCATCACCCTTTTGGTGAAGAGGCAGGGTGGTGTAATTGTCTCTGATATGTCCTCCATCGAAGGTCTATATTGAGCAGATTCTTTTTGGTGTTGGGTGGTGGAACCGGAGCGTGCTCCATCCACTCCATGCATTGACCTGGTATTGCAGTGCTTCCAGGACTGGTGCAAAAAAACAGGGGGGGAAAAAAAACAAAAACAAAAAACCCTTTTGGTGAAGAGTGAGGCACTCTGATCTGCACCACAAAAACATGCTAGCAGAGGGCAGGCCCCGTCCCGTCTTCTTATGTTTACTGGGATTTTTCATTCTAACTCCTACTAAATTTACTCCGGGCTATACAGCGGTTGCAGGCCGGGGCACAATCAAGCCAAAGATGCTTCCAGGAGGAGGTGGCAGAGAGACGCGTCTTCTATAAACTCTCCCACCCTCCTCATTTCAGACTGCATTGACGCCAGAGGAGACCTGGCCATGGCTACCTCAGCCAACCTCAACGGCGAGCTCCCGAGTGCTGAACTCTGGCAGTCGCATGACAAGATGGTCCTGGAACCGCTCGATACCAACGACCCCGAGGTGAGCGGGCTGGCATCCGCGGGGCAGGGAGAGGGCGGCGTGCTTTGGCACTGGGTCGTCATCTGCTATGGGAGCACGTGATCTGCTGCATTCGTCCGGCCGGCACAGGGACCCATTCAACTCTGGGGTCATCTGCTTGCAGGACAGTGTGACTCAGGATAGGGTGTTGGGCCACCTGGGAGCTGCAGGCTCCCCCCTGCTTCTCCCTTTCACTTGCTGGAAGGGGTGGAGGAGGATGAGGGCTGGCGGCTTTCCCCACCTCGGGGCTGCTGTGAGCCTGCTCAACTTGCGGTCCCTGCGTGGTAGCCTCTAGCTGAGTCCATGCTGTGCCTTGCTCTATGACACCCAGGGGTGGTCCTTTCCTGTGGGAGGCGTTGCCCTACTTGTCCATCGCCTAGGTCTCGATGGTCCAGCAGACCCTCATGTTCCTACTGAAGCAAGCTCGTGGCTGTGACATGGATCAAACCTGGAGGGGATCCACAGACACGAGTGATAGAGACTCATTCTTGCTTCCAGCCAGCACCTACAAACTCACGCATCCTTGAGCTGCCCAAAGGACCCCACCCCACCTTTAAAAAAAAAAAAAGGAAATGGCTGGACCCATCCCCGCCTCCCCCCATGCAGACTGTACGTGCCACATGGCAGGAAAGCAGCTCTGCAGAGGCACTGCTCTGAGCCTCTCTGGTTCATCCACATAACCCTATGCAGAGTGTTGTCCACATCTCAAGCTCAGAGCCCTGGCAGAAAGAGGCCCTGCCTCTCCTCTCCTAGCCGCGACCTCTTTGTGCCTGTTCCCCATCACACTTCTCCCCTGGGAGGGGGTGTCTTGCCTCCGGGCACCCAGTCCCCTGCCTCTTCTCTCCAAGGTGTTCAACATCATCAGGAAGGAGAAGCAGCGGCAGAGGCTGGGCTTAGAGCTGATCGCGTCCGAGAACTTTGCCAGCCGGGCCGTGCTGGAGGCCCTGGGCTCCTGCCTGAACAACAAGTACTCGGAGGGGTACCCAGGGCAGAGGTATGGAGCGGTGCGTGTGTGGGGGCACCTCTTGGCTCATGCTTCTTGAGGGCATGATCCCTGCTCAGCTGCCTGGCCAAGCCCCTTCCCTTCAGAGCCCATGGTGGGCCAGGCCCTGCCCTTGGTGGAGGGTAGAGCAGCTGGCCCTGCAGATCCCCTGTACAGCTCCTCCCCTCTCCTCCGTGTGGCAGGTACTACGGTGGCACGGAGTGCGTGGACGAGCTGGAGAGGCTGTGTCAGAAGCGGGCACTGGAGGCCTACAACCTGGACCCCCAGAAGTGGGGTGTCAATGTCCAGCCCTACTCAGGTAACGCCCCAGCTCCTTGCACACTGGCAGCAGGGGAGAGCAATCCTGCCAATGCCTGGGGACCCCTGGCTTTCAAACACTGCCAGCCTTCCCCAAGCCAGAGGCTGCTGGGGAAGGGGAGTGCCCAGCCTGGGGGCTGTTTAAAGCAGGCAGTCATTTCAACTCCCTGCCCAGGGCTCAACCCAGGCCTCACCCCTCTGCAGTGCAGCAGGATCCATGCCTGACTTGCTCACACTGCTCTTACTGCAGGGTCCCCGGCTAACTTTGCGGTATACACGGCGCTGGTGGAGCCCCACGGCAGGATCATGGGCCTGGACCTGCCTGACGGGGGGCACCTGACCCATGGCTTCATGACTGACAAGAAGAAGATCTCAGCCACCTCCATCTTCTTCGAGTCCATGCCCTACAAGGTGAGGGGCACCTGCTTCTGCCACCCCAGCCTAGCGCAGCCGTCACCTCTGGCTTCCTTAGGATGGGGTTGGCAGGGGCCTGGCAAGCCCTGCAAGACTGGGTTGCTGGTATGGGCCCTGTCTTGTAGCCAGCTCGGGGGGCGCATGACCTAGCTGCCAGCTGGGCAGTAGCGTTCCTGACAGGCCACGGGACCCCTTTGGCTCTGAGGTCCTGTGCGTCCCGTGCCAGGAGGCAGGACAGGATTAGCGCCCCACGTTCCTTGCTCCCTCCTGCCATTGTGGGCCGGGGCTCACACCACAGACCGATGCCCCGCTGCCGACTCAGCATGTGGATCCCCAATGGGAGGCTCAAGGCTGATCGTGGGACTAGGCCGTGGGGGCCTGAGCTCGGGTGTGGGGCACTACAGGGGGTGTGGAGATAGCATTAACCCCTTAGCGCATGACTGGGTCCCTGTCGCCCGGCTGTGGCGTGGGAGCACGTGGGCAGGGCAGGCGGAGCGTGGTGCTCACCCTGCGGGCTTCCTGGCTGCTCCCGCCCAGGTGGATCCCAGCACCGGGTACATCGACTACGACCGGCTGGAGGAGAACGCCCGCTTGTTCCACCCCAAGCTGATCATCGCAGGTGCGTAGCAGGTCTGATAATGGGGAGAACGGGGTCACAGCCAGCACGCGGATCCCAGCCCGGCCGGGGCACGGGGGCAGCGCGGTGCCAGGCATCCTGACCTGCCTCCTGATCTGAGGCTGCGGTGGCAAAGAGGGGCCTTGTGCTGGGTGAGGGGAGGCTGGAAGCCAGGACACCCGAGTCCTGCACGCGGCTGTGCAGATCACCCGCCGCTCTGGGCTCCGGTTTCCCCAGCGGCCCTTGGTGTAACTGCCTGCTGGACAGCAATAGCCGGAGGCTGCTGGCCCAGTCCAGGGGCTGGTGGACACCAAGGTCCTTCGTAGTATCCCTCCCTGGCCTCTGGTGGCCAAGCCCCAAGCCCTGGGCTGGCTCCCAGGCATTTGAGCAGGCGTCAGGCTGTGCAGCACCTCTCACGGGGCGGCGCTCTCCCCCTCCCATCCCAGGGGTGAGCTGCTATTCGCGGAACCTGGACTACGCCCGCCTGCGGAGGATCGCCACCGAGAACGGAGCCTACCTCCTGGCCGACATGGCCCACATCAGCGGGCTGGTGGCGGCTGGTGTGGTGCCCTCCCCTTTCGAGCACTGCGATGTGGTCTCCACCACCACCCACAAGACGCTGCGGGGCTGCCGGGCCGGCATGATTTTCTACCGCAAAGGTTTGGGGGCAAGTGTCTTGGGTCAGGGTAGGCAGGGCGATGCTGCTGTAGCTTGGGGGTGGGTGAAAAGGCCCCTGGTACCATCACAGCCTCAGAGTGAGCAGGGTTATGGGGCCAGGTGCTTGGGTGGCTGCTGGCCAAGGGGCCCCTGGGAGCCTGTCCCAGTTCCCTGGCCTGCAGGTAGGAAGCGCTGTGCTGGATGTACCCCTCTGCCCCAGGCCCTGTCCACACATGGGTCTGAGGCTCCCTTGGGGCAGTGGCTTCAGTGCTGTCCTTATAGAGGGTCTCAGCCTTCCCTCCGCCTCTGCCAGGGACCCCTGTCTGGTGCATGCCCTCTTGTTGCTTGTGTGCTTGGGGCTGGACCTGAGCCTGGCAAGGCCCAGCTACAGGCTACCCTTGGTGACACTGCCCGCCCAAGTCACTAGGCAGCAGCAGGGCTGGCTGGGTCTCCACTGCCTGCCCTGGACCAGCCTTGGGAGAGTCCCTAGGTGGTGGAGGGGCCATGGGCCACATGCCAACTGGGTTGTGTATCTTCAGCTAACCCCTCTTACTGCACCCGTCCCCTGCCCTGGTGTCCTTGGGACATCCCGTCCCTCCAACCAGTAGCTCCCAGTACCTGGGAAGCACGTGGTCCTGCATACAGATGGGTGGGGTGCTGGCTTGACCATTTGGTGCTGGGAAACCCCGCTTCTAGGCACCAAGGGGTTAATCAGTCATGTCTCCCCTCCCCCCGCCCTTCTTGCAGGGACACGCAGCGTGGACCCCAAGACGGGTAAGGAGACGCCCTACAACCTGGAGAGCCTCATCAACCAGGCCGTCTTCCCTGGGCTGCAGGGGGGGCCACACAACCATGCCATTGCAGGTGAGGGGCCCCCAGCGCTGGCCAGATAGGGCTGGGGAGCCTGGGAGGGGGTGACAGCTCCTTGCCCAAGCCTGGGGGCTGGTGAATGGACACCAAGCTCCAGAGGAGCTTCTCAACAGCTGGGCCCAGGGCAGGGTCATAAGGACAGTTTAGGTCCAAGCGACCCTGGACCAACACTAGACAAGAGCCTGGGGGCCTCTGCCCCCCACCCCCTGGCGTTCTGGCCTGCAGCAGCTCTGCTCAGCTGTTAACACGTGGGAGCTGCAGCTGAAACAAGGCTTCCCAGGCTGCCGCAAGCAGAGGGAACGGGGTAGGAGGCTCAGGGTTGCTGGTCCTGGCCCTCCATAGACAGGAGCCTGATTGCCCAGAGCCCTGGCATCCGTTGCTGGTTTGCAGCTTGCAGCTGGGTCACAGATCCATCCCACTGCGGGTGTCCGCCGCGCAGGGGGTCCTGTCCCGGCAGGAGGCACCAGACTGAATGGGCCCTTTGTGGAGCCCTGGGACAATGGGGGCCCTTCTCTACAAAGCCCTTGGGCGCTGCGCCTGCCAGACAGGCTTGAGAAGGGAGCAGCTGCTCCGTTCCCCAGAGCTCCCGGCCAGTGTCCCATTGTCCGCACAGCCGGATGCCACCAGCCCGGAGCCAACACCTCTCCTCCCCGTGCAGGAATCGCTGTGGCGCTCAAGCAAGCCATGACCCCCGAGTTCAGAGCCTACCAACGGCAGGTGGTCGCCAATTGCAAGGCCTTGGCCGTAGCGCTGCTTGGCATGGGCTACCACATCGTCACTGGTAAGCACGGCAGCCGCGGCCCCCTGTTTCACCAGGCTGGGAGACAGGCTGGAGTCCGGCTCTGACACAGCCTCTCAGGGGACCCAAACTAGGCTTCTCCCCCTTTGCAGCTATGCTAAGGGTCCCAGGAAACCACAGGTGTGGCTGGATCTCTCCCCCATCCAGCCAGGCTCCCATGGATGCGCTGCCACAAGCTGGTCCTGCCCATGGCCTGTTTCAGCACCCCCCAGACAGAGCAGGGAGCACGGATGCTGGCAGCCGTTGTACCCTACATGGTCGTGGGAGCAGGATTGAGCCCAAGTGCCCTATTCCTTCAAGTATAAAGCACCTCAGATATGGGAGGGGGAACCTTGGATCTCCCGTCAAGGCCCATTTCTACCAGTACAACTTGTGTGATATGGGTGAGAGCTGCATCTGCTTTTACTCGCATCCACCACGGGCTACTGGTAGGAGGTGCACTGGCCTTCAAGGCATGCCTTCTTGCTGAGCTCAAGCCCCAGCTCCAGTGCCTAGTTCCCCCCACGGCCCAGCCAGGGCTCCCCTTCACCTCGCTGTGCTGCGTCTGTCCTGCAGGCGGCTCCGACAACCATCTCATCCTCGTGGACCTGCGCAGCAAGGGCACGGATGGCGGCAGGGCCGAGCGGGTGCTGGAGATCTGCTCCATCGCCTGCAACAAGAACACCTGTCCGGGTAAGAGCCCACAGGAGCCTGGGCAGAGCTGGGTGGACACTCCTGCCCCATCCACGCTGTGCTCCGCCTTCTGGTGGCCACACGCATGTTGCAGTCCGGCCACAGGGACGGAGCTGATCCAGCAAGTCAGGCCTTGACCCCACACTCCTTTCTGTGACCTTCCCTTCCCACCCAGATTACACTCCACCCCAGAAGCAGCTGCATTTCCATGCTGGAGCTGCCTGCTTGTCATCTGGGCTGAAAGGGATGACACAGTCGCCAACCCCTGTACCTATCAATGGAAGGTTAATCACTGCCACACCAATTGGCTGGGGCTAGGGAGGGGTGATCTGCTTTGCAAGCCGGGATGGGGGTAGTTCAGTGACTCACCTGGCCTCTGTGCTGGCTGGAGGGGCCCCTGGCTATCAGCAGTGGTGCTGGATTGATGGGACTGGATGCAGCTGCTTCTGTTGGTTGTAAGGCACCCTGGAGCCAAAGCCCAGCAGGCAGCTCTCCTGCCCACCTTCAAGGGGCTGCATGCCCAGGTCATCACCCTGCCGGCCAGACTTTGGGGCCAGGACACCACAAGGAGCTGTCAGGGCTCCTGCTCTTGGAGGAGAGGAGAAGGGAGGGGTGTGGAGACACTGCACAGCAAACTCCTGGGTGCCAGATCCCATCCTGCCACCCCTCCCTGCAGCAGGAGGACTGGCAGAGGCACAGGCAAGGTGTACTGGCTGCCTCGTTCCCCGGGTGATTTGTGGCTCTCACGCAGGTGACAAGAGTGCCCTGCGCCCAAGTGGGTTGAGGCTGGGCACCCCGGCGCTGACCTCCCGGGGCTTCCAGGAACAGGACTTCCATAGGGTAGCCATCTTCATCCACAAGGGTAAGACCGAGGCTGCAGCACCTAGAGGGGAAAGCTGCGAGGGTGGACTGGGGTCTCCGCTGCAGGGGTCTCTGGCTCCTGAGAGCTCTGGGCTCACTTGACTGGCCCCAGCCCAGATGCTGGCACTAGGTTTGGGTTTTACTGGGCCTGGCAAGTGCCCTTCTCCCGCCTGCTCTCCAGGGACCTGGTACAAAAGGCAGTGGCTGTTGCTCCCCTACAGACAGGAAGGAGGACCCAGGAAACTATAGACCAGTTAGTCTTACCTCGATCCTGGGTAAGGTTTTTGAGAGAATTATCTTGGCGCATGTCCACAAGGGGCCAGCGGGGGAGATTATGCTTAGGGGCAACCAACATGGGTTCATTAGCGGCAGGTCCCATCAGACCAACCTGGTGGCCTTCTACGACCAGGTCACCAAATCCTTAGACGCAGGGGTAGCAGTGGATGTAGTCTTTCTGGACTTTAGGAAAGCCTTTGACACTGTCTCTTACCCCATGCTCATTAAAAAACTAGGAGACTGGTGCTGACGCCTACACAGTCAGATAGGTCATTAGTTGGGTGGAGGGCCACACCCAGAGGGTGGTGGTGGATGGGTCTTATTCGACCTGGAGGGATGTGGGCAGTGGGGTCCCCCAGGGCTCGGTCCTCGGGCCCGCACTGTTCAACATCTTCATCAGCGACTTGGACGAGGGGGTAAAAAGCACCCTGTTCTAATTTGCTGACGACACTAAGATGTGGGGGGATGTGGGCATGCTGGAAGGAAGGAATAGGCTACAATCAGACCTGGACAGGTTACAGGGGTGGGTGGATGAGAACAGGATGGGATTCAACACTGACAAGTGCAAGGTGCTGCACCTGGGGAGGAAGAACCGGCACCATACCTACAGGCTGGGGAACTCCCTTCTCATCAGCGCACAGGCAGAAAAGGATCATGGAGTCACCACTGATGCCAAGATGAACATGGGCCGGCCATGTGGGGACGTGGTCAGGAAGGCCAACCGCACCTTGTCATGCATCCACAGATGCATCTCGAGCAGGTCCAGGGAGGTGATCCTCCCCCTCTATGTGGTACCGGTCAGGCTGCAGCTGGAGTACTGCGTCCAGGTCTGGGCACCGCACTTCAGGAGGGATGTGGCCAGCATGGAGAGGGTCCAGCAGGGCAGGCCCTGTGAGGAGAGGCTAAGGGAACTGAACCTGTTCAGCCTTCACAAGAGAAGGCTGAAGGGGGATCTAGTGGCCTGTTACAAACTAGTCAGGGGGGACCAGCAGGCATTGGGGGAGTCCCTGTTCCCCCGAGCATGACCAGGAGTGACTAGAAACAATGGTCACAAGCTGGCAGAGGGTAGATTCAGACTAGATATCAGGAGGCGCTACTTCACTGTGACGGGGGCTAGGATCTGGAACCAAGTTCCAAATGAAGTGGTTCTGGCTCCTTACCCTAGGGGTCTTTAAGACAAGGCTAGACAATCACCTTTTTCCTGCCATGGCAGGGGGTCGGACTTCATGATCTGCTCAGGTCCCTTCCGACCCGACCAACTATGAAACTATGACCTGCTCCTTGCAGGTTGGTTGCTCTGCAGAGCCAGCCACACTTAGGGTGAGAGCAGCAGCAACCTGGGAGCTGGGCTCAGCTTCCCCCAGTGGTTGAGGGCAAGGATGGGTTGAAGCCCAGCCCTGGAGTTCCCAATTGCTGGGGGGGGGGCAGAGCGCCCACCCGGTGAGTTGGGGCAGACTTGTAGTACTGGGCTGCCCTGTGCCGGTTGATTAACCCCTGCTGTACCTACAGGCATTGAGCTGACACTGAGGGTCCAAAGCGACATGAGTCCCAAGGCGACGCTGAAGGAGTTCAAGGAGCACCTTGGTGATGAGAAGTACCAGGGGCCACTGCAGGCCCTCAAGAAGGAGGTGGAGACCTTTGCTGCGACATTCCCCATCCCAGGCCTGCCTGTGCTTTAAACCCTGGGCGGCTGCTTGCCTGGGTCCCAGCGCTGTAAGAGGGACCACCGGGATCAGGCCGCTGCCACCAGGGCAATGCCTCCCACCACGTGCTCTGCTATATCCCCCATGCACCCACCCCCCACAGGACCTCACCACCTCCTCCTACAGCCTAATGGTTAGCACTGTCAGCCCCTTGGAAGATGAGCATGTACTCACCTCCCCTGGCACTTTCAAGGGGCAGAACCCAGGGCACTGCCCCACATTCAAGGGCATGACCCAGGGAGTGGGAGAACCCACACTCAGACCCCAGTTCCTCAGCCGTGGTACCCACAGACCCTGCACCCCTTTGTAGTGGGTGGAATCAGGGCCCGAGATCTCCCTTCATCCAACTTTTATCCGGCCACCTTGGTGCTCCAGACTGGGACCACCTGGGCTCACAGAGGTGCCAATGCAGGGGGTTTGGGAACAACCTACACTGATACAGGTATGGGGCTGGATGCTGAGCTGTGGTTGTGCTCTATAAAGCTCTTCTCCATGCAGCCCAAGCTATATACTCATGCCTTCTAGGGGGGGCTGCTTAGCAGGGAAGCTTGCCTTATGCTCAGCAATGTAGGGGAAGTGTTAGGATTCCCGTACCTTTGCACAGCATGCTGGTTTCAGAGCAGCTCAGGCACCTGAGAGCTTGCTGCCGGCAGGGAAAGACTGATGCATAAGCTTATGCTGTATGTAGCTTCCCAGTGCAGCAGGCAGGCAGTTTGGCAGTCAGCTACAGAGGGAAAAATGCCTCTATTTCTGTACGTCACCCCTGAGCCCATTCTGCAGGGCCAGGCTCCCACACCAGCTTGCCCCTCTGTGGTAACCAGACACAAGAGCCTGCCTCATAGTTCAGGATCATTTTTTAATAAGCACAGTAAAATTAGGAATCGAACACGAGGTACAACAAGAATTCGAAGCTTTAAAAAATACAACTGAGTTCCTCTTTGTGTCTCAAAAAATAATGGAACCCAAATAAATAGTTTGTTTAAAAGTATGTCTTGGCCTGGGCGCCCGGTGTGGGCACCTGGCTCAGTGCAGGACGCGGCACGACGACATGCTGCAGCTCCTCCCGGCTGCCACATGCGCAGGCTGTAGCCATGAGGGCTCGAGGTGCAGACAGGGACACGACATGCGGGGATGCAATGGTGTGGTTGAGGGAGACGAGAATTCATCGTGGGCCACCAGGGCAGAGCTGCCCCCCCTGCCCTCCACCGACTGCCTGCCCCTTGCACTGGAGGAGCTGGCAGGGCCAGACACCCTATACTTCTGCCTTCCTGTTCGAATGCAAATCAGGCATGTGACCTCTCAAGCAATAGGAGCCCTGCTGCAGGGGATGCCTACCTGGTTGCTCTCTCTTCTAGACTCCCTGAATGGGCCAGCGTAGCTGCTCCTGGTCACAGCTGGGCTTTATAACCACCCGTCCACAGTGGTACCCCCCCATCCCACAGCAGGCTCGGCTGGCCCAGCCTTTCCAAGGCACTGATGCTGAAAAAGTGGGAGCTGGTCACCCCGGATCTCACAGAATCAAGCTGTCTGACTGCTCCTGCTCTGCTGTGGTAACCAAGCACACAGCGCCGGAGCTTTCCTCTCTTTAGCCGAACTCTCCCCTGCCACCAAGGTGCTTGGTCAGTATTGCTAAAATAGAGGCAGAGCTTCCCCTTGCTGGGGTTGAGGCCACACAGCTGAGCTGCAAGGAAGCGGCTGCTCCTGGGTTAGGATCAAGCTGAGCACTTGTCTCTGAGAATGACGCTTAGGGGGAACTCCCACCACCTTGTAGCTAAGCATCCAAGAGCTGGCACTAGCAGGGTGTAACGGAGCACAAGCCAGCGTGATACCTGTAGACACCAGGAGCTGGAGGACAAGCAGCATCAGAGCCTCCCCCAGCTTGGCAGCAAGGCACCAGGACGCCCTTTGCTTGGATGAATTCTCTGGTTGCAACTACAAACCACGTCTCCCCAGCACAGACAACACAGAGTAGGCAGCAGGCCCCAGCCAGCCATGCAGCATGGGGCACGGGCTGGCAGGCAGTACATACAGAAGCAGAGGGCCATGCATGACAACACGAGTCCAGCAGCGCAGAGACACAGCTACACAAAGACGGTCTAGTGCTATACAGTCGCAATGACTGGCCCTGCAGGTGCCAATGCCAGCTGCGGGCTTAAAAGTGACAGGACAACAAGGTGCGCAGGTCTGTTCTACCTCACGCCTTGCACGGACAGACCAGGTGTCACAAAGCAGGCCAGTTTGGGAGAAGCTCTTGAGTGCTAGGTTCCTAGTTTGTGAGTGGTTCCTAATAGCTAAAGGTAGTGAGGCAACATAATTAAGGATCAGGTAGTCTTAAAGTGCGTTGGTGTGGGATCAAGACAATACAGTGCAGCCGGAGACCCTGAAACCACCACGCGAGACAGCTTTCTGGAGCCACGGCAGCTCATGAGCTACTGTCTGTCAGCTCACACTTCCCCTCTCACTGCAAACAGTATGAAATGCAGCAGATTCAGGCTTTAAGAGATTGGCCCCAGTGGCCTGAATGCCACAAGGCTAGTGGCCCAAGGGCTCCCCAAGGGGTGGTTGTGACGGGAGGGGTCTGGCTCTGGGGGACAGTTGGTGGCCAGCTCACCATTTGCCCTGAGGTGGTACAGGGAGATGTCCCAAAGCATGTTTCACTGCACTGCATTACCTACCCCTGTAACCTAATGCATCCCCCACCCACCAATGCTCCGGGGGGACTTCGCACAGTGTGCTGCAGCCAGCTGAGGATGCATCAAGCCAGAGCTGCGTGCTCCCACAGAGCTCAGTTACCTTTGTTGCAAAGCGTGAAGGGCTTGAGATTGCTCCTTTTCCAGTCCAGTGGCTGAATGACTAAGCAGAGGTCAGGAGTAAGTGGCCTCACCTGCACTGCTCACATACTAATAAGCTGCCAGCTGCTCTTTCTACGTGCACTGGTGCCTGAGTGTCTCCATCTGAACACGATGCAGATACTGTCCTAGTAGGAGCAGACAGCTCAGTGATGCTACTGGTTCATGTACACGGAGTTTCAGTGGGATCTCAAACCTACCCAGGTTGAGTGTGGGAGCTGCATCCCAGAGGACATGTTCGCTGCTGCAGAGCAAAAGCTCCTCACCTGCTTCTGACTATACAGACGACCCTGCTGGGCCGCGCACAAACACAGAAAGCTGACACGATGCTGCCCAAAGCCTCAGCAGGAGACAGCTTCACCTGGCTCCCGACCACATGCTGGAAAAACTACAAACCGCTTCTGGCTGCAAGTCCCAGTCAGGGACATCGCAACCTCACACTTTCCACAGGCACTGGTCTAGCTGGATGCCTGTAGTACTGACAATAGAATATTTCTACCCCCACCTCCAGCTAGTGTCTCAACAACCCCCGCTTCATGTGAGGGCAAGATGACATTGGCATTCCAGCACCTTGGGCACTGGGGCATGCAGTGCAATCGTCCCCCAAGGGGGCTCCATATTCTGTACTAGTGCAGCTTTCCCATTGCATTCTAATGTGATCTAAAATCTACCCAGAAGCCCAAACCCCTGCATCGAAGCTTCCCCCAGCACAGAAGGAGCTTTACATTCGATTCCAGCACTCTGTCCCACGGAATCACATTCTAGGGAGGACTGAAAGAGACTTCGGCTTCTCTTGTAAAAAAAAAAAAAAAAAAAAGTGCTGTTTCCCCTCTAAATCAGCAGGGAAGAGTGCTAAAAGAGGAATAAAATCAAGACAAGCTTTTCCTGTCAGACTTCTCCCTCACTCCAGGAATACCCCAGAGGCTTCCTCCAACCACCCAGAGTAAAACAGTAGGAGCTGACGAAATGGAACCTCCTCGGAGAATTTCACAGAAGGGAGAAATGCATGGAATATGAACACACACAAAAAGCACAGCATGAATCTTTATGCGCAGATAACAAACCCATGGATGTGCCAGCATCACTGTCCTCTCAGCAGTCTGAGAGGAATGGCACGGAGAGCAACACAGGACCAGCTCTCCCTGTCTGATCAGTGCCACAGGGGGATGCCCAGTAAATGCCACGAGAGAGGTAGCGGAGACATTCCAAGGGCCTGGCACTGAACAACAACAAACCAGGGTGGAGGTGGAGTGGAGGCAGTGCCTGCTGGCCTGGGGGCCCCCTGCTCCCCCTAGAGCACAGGCAGGCCCCAACTAACAGCTGCAAAAGGATAAAACATGTCACCTGTTACATTCATGCCTGGCCTGTCCTGAGCACTAGTTTTTCAATAAGCTGGGGCCCCTGCCCCAAAGCTCCTTGATCCCACCCCCTCCCTCTCAGTGCATCTTTCGGCAAATTGCCCCATCGTTCCCTATAAGACACTGAAACAGCTACTGGGTCGCCAGCTTGAGCCCCCATGCCTATTACCTGTCCCTAAAGGCAACCCTGCCACGGTGCTGCTAAAATCTCAGCCAGCTTTAAAGACCCGCAGGCCTCCCCATCCCTCCCACCACCCTGCAATCCAAGCCTCAAGCCATGAGCGTGTTGCAAACGAACAAGGCATGGTACTCTACATTCATGCCAACAGGGGGACCGCTGTGTCACCTAGCCATCAGGGACACACTGCTGACCTGTTCTTCCAGCAAAGCTGAGCAACCAGGAAACTTTGGGGAACAGATACATGCACGCTTTGATCTCCCTGCGACAGGCCCAATGGGGAGCAATTCCAGAAACTGTTAATGAGCTAATGAGCTAAGAAGACGCAAAAGGGACACTGAACTATTCCTTAATGTGAGCAGATACTTTCAAGCCTTGATCCCAGTGGCACGGTTTGAGTCAAGTTCCTCCCTGCCCACCCCCAACATTGGCAGGACATTATATTTGCTGTTGGTAGGCAGCAAAATACAATCAAAACCCACCTGGCTATTTAAAACATATTAGGCTTTCGCTGATGTCACAAGAACATGCATAGTCTGAGCATGAGTGAAGAGGATCCTATTAGCAGAGGGGACAGCCCCCTGCTATTCATACCCACCCCAATATGACAGTGGGTTTCCCCATGCCTCCCAGCTAAGGGCTGGAGGGCACAGTGTCGTTAGTGCACAGGTTTGCAAGCTGACAGCGTCCCTTTAGCATTGAAAGACAGAATGGCCAATCCATTTGAGATCTCATGGATGATGGAGTAGGACACATTCTAGTTCTCAGCCTCAGGGAACCATGAAGGCTTCTCCCAGAGCTTAGATTAGCAGGGACTCCTGTGTGCATGCACACCAGCTGTCCCGTGTCCCCCCGCCCCCCACCAGTGCATCAGGGATCCGCAAAGAGCATCGCTGTTAAGCACAGAGGACCCGTGTCAGAATCAGTGGAGGTAGCCTCGCCACCCAGAGGCCGTTAGATTTTGTACAAAAAGCTAGGGACGTAGTCAAACCGCAGCTGGGGGGTGGCACCCCTGCCAGGCTCCTGAAGGTACTGCAGTTTCAGCAGCTCTGCCAGGTACTGAACAATTTTGATGTCTTCATTCGCCAACCCTAGCTGGAGTTTCAGGAAGTTCATGCGGCGGCTCGCAATGGACTCCTCTGCCTCCGCCTCATTGATGGGCAAGTGCAGGTGGTGGCAGAAGGCATACAGGAAGGCTTTCGAGCACAGCTGTGTGAGGGCGCTTTGAACTTGCATGTAGTAGGTGCTTCCCCGCTTTATCTGTGTGCGGTGGTCGGCCAGCCGGGGCACCAGCGTCCCCTTGTAAAGGGGGCAGCGCAGAGTCTTGCTGTCGGCATCCAGGATGCTCACATAGCGGCTGTAGCGAGTCAGGGAGTGCAGCATGCTAGCTCCAGCAGGGGATCCCACTCTGAAATGCAACGGAAACAGTGTGAGGAGGAGGAAGGCCACGAAGCTCTGAAAGGTGATTTGGAGGCACAAAGATACACAGACCAAGAAGATTTAAAGCCCCTGGGAGCTGTGCTGCCATAGTCTTGCAGGGCAAATCTAGCACTCGCAGTCTGCAAAGCAAGCAGGTAGGGGCTTCTGTGGGCACATAACAGAACCACCACTTAAATGGAAGCGGATGGCCTCAGTGGACTACCAGTTCTCAGTAAACCACAGCACACTAGGTTGCACATTCACCACCTGGAACCTCAACACTGCACCCCAGGGCAGGCAGGCAAGTTATAATGGACTGGACTGTACAAGGAGCAAGAAGCCAGGAGAAATCCCCGGTGACTAGAAGCGAATCTTGCTACCAGTGTTCTCTACTGGGAGCGAAGCTGTTGCTTCTAGATGTCCCTTTCCCACAGCTGCCAGGGTTTCCAGGAGCCCTGGCTTATTTGCAATCACTTATATGTTACTGAGATTCTGCTTGTAGAGAATCCTTTGGTAAAAGCAGCATGGGCTCTACTGCAGCAGCTGGATGTTTTCCCTCTAAGGTGCAAAGGCAAAATACACTCACCACACAGAATCATCTACCAAGGGCTGCATGACATTTACCCAAATATTACATCCCTATGCAAACTCCCTGCAGGGCTCCCAGTTCAGGTCTGCCTGTTGGGAGAGGCAGAGCCAACCTCAAACCAAAGGTGCCGACCTCCCCACTCAACTCTGATGCCAGAGCCAGGAACTGTTCAGCTCTGACTCTGACACTGCTGAGACTGTATCACTGTAGGAAAGCTGCTACCAAGCAAAGGAGCTGCAGAGAATAGTTCTAGATTAACCCCTCCCGCTTCCAAGCATTTTCCACAAAAGTTTTGCTGAATCTGTCATGTCAAACCCTTCATACTTTAACCCTTCTATTGCCACACATGCAAGCCATTCCATTTTCCTTCAAACAACCTTAAAAAGGAACATGTATAAAGCCCTTGTCTCTCACCCACTTATAAGCACCGTACATCTGGCAACAAGTTTTTAAATTTCCACAGTAAAGTTGGGTAATCTGAGGAGCTGCTGTTGGCTCAGTTATAGCTGTCACTCTGACTTAGGCAGGCAGGTGACTAAACTGAACAGTCAGCTGGTTTCATAAGTTGAAGCTTCCAAGGAAGGGAAAAAGCACAACAATCCCACAGGCCAGACTGACACTTTTTATGCTCGGATTACTTTTGTAGCACAGCACCCCTTATCACATCACTCAGTTGCAATATCAACCCTGTTCTACATTCCCCATCTAGGCTAAGAGGGACAGTGCTAAACACACTAGCACACATCCTAACCCTGGAAAGCTAGAAAAGAAAAATGCCAGCTCACTGTTGCAGGGCTATTTCCCATAACAGGAAGCAAGAGAATAGCCAAAGCTTTAATAATAAAATAAGAGTCTGCAGCCAGTAAAACCCTCTTCTAGACCTGACCTTCTAGGAAAACCTTCACCCAAAGCAAAAGCCTCCTTAAAATCCAAACTGCAGCCCTTTTAGGACACTGAGCAACTCGGGCCTTTGGTTTGACCTTACAAGACAGAGAGCAAAGCATGGTCATAGTGAAGCCCAAGCTCCCCAGAGTACTCCGCTCCCCACCACCTGGTTATCAGATGCACTGACACATGCAGACAGCCTTCCTCACTCCAATGACTATATATCAGTCTTTCGGCTTCATTAGCAGCACGCTGCACATTAGGAAGCAAAAGAAAAACCAGAAGTTCCTGCATCAGAAAGGTTGGTTTAAAATAAACTTGAAGTGCACAGAAAGCAGACTTTTGAGAAGCTCAGAGCCATCTAGTGGGGTCATAGTATTTGATCCAAGGGCACCCTGATCAAGAAAAGCAAAGGGACCAAGGCACTGGTTTCATTGCTTTGCGAGATTAAAACCTTTGGTATTTTCACTGCATGGTTCCTCACTGACTAAAGGGAACCAGAAAGCTCAAACCTAGCAGAATGCTTGGGAAGACAAGCCAGTTATAAAGGGTCTCTAGGAAGGAATGAACTGGAGACAATCCCTCCCCAGACACACAGGCACACCAAATAAGCAAGAAATCTGTAAGCAGCATTGATTCAAGCCCCCTCCCTCCATTAAAGTGACTGGGGTCATGGCTTTAAAACCATGCATTTCCCTTCACGAGGTTGTGAACATCCAAAGTCCTTTTCACTGACATTACCCAGCAAATGCCCAGGGTTTGAAACTACCCGTTAGCTTACCTCTGCAGCCCAATCAGCTTCCACTTCTGGAAATCCATGATATGCAAAGGGGAAGTGACCCAGTGCTTCACGGGCTTGGTGTATGCACTGCAATTTGGAACAAAGATGGAGAGAGCAGTGACCAGTTTCTTTACTATTGCTTCGTCTTCTCCCAGGACTACCAGCGTCCTCCCGCTGAGCAGAGAGTATATCGCAGGGTGAGCAAAGGGGTATTGCCTAATGAACCTCAAGGCATTCTGGCCGGCTTTTTTTTTGTGCCTTTCGCTGAAGTGACTGATTGGATGGGCAGGAGGAGGAGTCCGATCAGAGCACGTGGAAGCCGCGCTGCTCATGTAGCTTGTGGAGTCAGAACATTCATCCAAGCTAATTTTACTGACATCTCGGCTGTTCAGTAAGTAATGGGGATCGGGTTCATATGAGAGGAGTCCCCCAGGGACACCATCGTGGGACAAGTAGTCTGAGAAGTTCACGTGAAGGCCCTGGTCTGCCTGCCTGTACGGCTGCGGGGGAATGCTGACCACACCGTCGTCATCACAGTGCTTTCGTCCCAGGTCAGGCAGAGGCTCTAGGAAGCTAGGACTCTCTTTCCCAATACAACAGGCAGAATCCACCTGCAGCAAGTGCTCCTGTTCGGACCTGCCTTCCCTCTCTTCAATATTATCAGGAGTTAAACTTGGGCTGAAGTGAATACCTCCCTCTTCCTCATCTGCGTAAGTTTCCTCATTAATGGCACTTGGGTAGCTTGCTTTAAAATCTTCCGGAATCAGAGATTCTGAGGGACACGTGCTCAGGACTTCAATGCTGTCCTCACTGATGGTTCTTCCGCTGACTGCTTTGTTTCTAACCATGTGGGGGCTTGAACTGATGGGCAAGCTGGCCTGGCTCTCAGATTTGGTCAGAACAGAAGCAGACTTTTCTGTTCCCAAAACCTCGATGCTCTCCCCACTGCTGATGCTCCCTTTAATATCTGCATCCAGGTACTCCAAGTTTTCCTGGTGGTCCTCGGCAGGAGGATCGCTCACTTTTAGCTCCTGAGGATCTTCCATCTCTGGATCCATCTTGATGGGCACAGACTCCACACTTGACTTGTAAGATCCCAGGCTGATTAGCACTTTAGGGATGGGAAACTCTTCTAAACTCTTGGTGTTGAGAGTGTCCTGAGGACACCCCTGACAACCAGCAGGGTGTTTTTCAGCTGGCTTCTCATCTAGGACAGACACATCTTCAAACAGGAAGTTTACTATAGTTTGCTGCTTTAAAAGTGCCCTATTGATCTGATTTGTCAAGAGGTAGCAGACATCACCTCTGAAAGTTCGCTCTATCTGATTCAGCTGATCGAGAGTTTGGGTGAAAAAATAAATGTCACAGAGCTCCTCCAGGGTTTTTAGTTTCTTGTCAAAACATTTGGCAGACTTTGCTTTGATGAGCTTAGGTGTGTAGGGTGGCAACCGTTCATATAGATGCATTTCACCAGGCTCATCATGGTGGGAGGTAGTTGAGTCCAGATCAAAACTTGCATTCGCTTGATCTGGGGCACACTCTGGCTCGTATGGATGGAAATCAGAATCCTTCAGTTTTCTATAAGGATATGACCTGATTTGCTTCAGCAAGTCTTGGTGCTCGATAATCAATTTTTCGACACTGGCTAGTTCATTCGCTTTCTCGATAGCCTGGGTAGTGTAATAACCTTTGTCATTGGCTTTCTTTTGAATCTCCGTTTCATTGTGCAGCACAGTCCTAGTATAGTCAAGGTCTTTCAGCTTCTTTTCAAGTTCATTAGCAAAAGCTTTCCTGTTACCCGTCTTTAAGCACTCAGAGGCTTTGGAGAACTCTGCAGAGAGCTCCTGGAACTGCTGCATGATTTTGTGCTCATCAGTGGAAATGTAGGCCATGCAGAAAGGCCTCACAAAGCCTCTCGCTTCAAGGTCGTAGAGAGTCAGGTGGTGCACATAGGCAAAAGCTCCTTCTTTCGAATCTCCCAGGACCACTTTGGAGTCCTCCACAAAGTTCAACTTTGGGTAGGCGCACCCTGGCGGGTGCCCCACAAAGGAAGCCTGATAATCCACAGACATGATGCGGAGGGAGAAATAATTGAGATCAAATGTGCCGAACACTTTGGCATCATCTGGGATGGTCAGCAAGGGCTGGGGTCCCACTTGTTCGGAGAACTCAGAGATGAGGATGAAGTCCCGGGGGAACTTGGAGCCCGAGAGCTTGGACCAGGGGTTGGCGCCATAGGTGGCAAAGGGGTAGAGGGGCACAGAGTATTCCTCGGGCAGGGGCGGCTCATCGTATGCCTCCTCCTCCAACTCCTCCTCTTTGGTGAAGGCCACTACGTCAGGGGCGCTGATCATATTTCCGGGTGGGGGTGAACGGCATGGACGAGCAAAGCCTTCCCCGCGCCCAGGAGACACCACTTCGACACAGCTCCGCGGAGGCAGCTGTCCCGGCCCCTGCCAGGCCTCGGCTCTCCCCACCGCCCCGGGGGGGAAGGCCCAGCCCTCGCCGCCCCCGGAGCCTGAGGGGCAGCGCTTCGCTCAACAGCCGCGCGGGGCTGCCCTAGACCCCACGCCGCCACCGCCGCCGCCGCCGCCGCCACCGCGGACCCGCCACTTCCCTCAGGAGCGCCGCCACCGGGCAGCCATCTTGGCATCACATGACCCACTGGGGCGGTGACCCATGACCCGGAAGTGAACTCGCCGCGCCCGCTCCGAATTCTGAGAGCAGGCGTTCAGCCGCGGGGCATGCTGGGAGTCGGAGTCCTCCATGCCGTTCCCTCAGCTACCGTCGAGGGACGTGCTGGGAGTCCTAGTCCTTATTCTGAGCGGGGTATGCTGAGAGTCATAAACGCTCACTCTCGGGTACCGCCGCGGAGCATTCTGGGAGCTGTACTTTTCATTCTGAGTTACCGCCGCGGGACACGCTGGGAGTCGCAGTTCTGTCGGCGCTTTACGGCGGGACGTAAAAGGTAAACACAGCCCCTGCGCGCCTTTCTGCGCTTTGCGGCCGGACGCTGAGGGGTGGCGGGACGTGGGAATGTGCGGGCCATGAACTGGGCGCTCCGGCTGGTCGCTCGCGGCCTGGGAGCGCCGTCGGGGCCCGTGAGGCGGCGGAGTGACGCGGCCGCCATGCCGCTGCGGCGGGTGCTGTGCGTGGCCGAGAAGAACGACGCGGCGCGGGGCATCGCCGACCTGCTGTCGGGCGGCCGCGTGCGGCGGGTGAGAAATGCTGAGCGAGTCCAGCCCCGACTATTTCATCCCGGGCAGAGCTTTGTCTTAAACACCTCCAACGTTGGAGAGTCTGCCACCTTTCTGCCAGTGCTTTACCACCCTGCTCACGAGAGAGATTTTCATATCCAACTTCAACTCCCCTTGCTGCAGCCTGAGCCCATTGCTCCTCATCCTGTCACCTGCCCCCACCGAGAACAGCCCAGCTCCATCCTCTTTGCAGCCCCCCCGGCAGGTGCTTGATTGAGCTGAATAAAAAGTACTCTGATTCAGTCTGCTGGTTCCTGTGCTTTGGCGGTGGGGTTGAATGAGGCTTAAAGTTGGATAAAAGCACTGATAGATCCTAGATTGAAAGTTGCGATAGAAGCACACCGTGTTATCGACCGCTTGAGAACCAGTACCTGGATTCCATATAGGTGTCTGCAGAAGACGACTGTGCACAAATGTTCATATCCTCTAGATTAAACAACTGCCAGTCTTGCTAACTGGAGATTGTGCTTGGAAAAGCAGGTGTTGAATTTGCAATAAAGATTGTTTTGTTGCAGAGGAGCTGTTGTTCATTGTGACCTTGAAATAATACTTTCAGGCTCCGTCCAAATCCGTCCAATGTCTGGTCTGACTGCGCTGCACGAGGCGCTCTGTCTCCTTCCTGGTAATACCTCTGACTGAGCCCATGAGCACGGTGTGAATTTAAAGTTTGCTGGTGCTCTGACAATGCACCGTGCCATTTCTAAATGTGATTGATTCACTGACATGTGTCTGGACACCTGAACTGCAGCAGTCCGACTTCCCTTTGCATTGGTCCCGTGTCCCCACCTGCTCCATTTTACTTGTTGTTTACATCCAGTGACTTTTTTTCTTTTTTGGTGTTTTTTTTTCCTTCTAGAGAGAAGGCTTGTCCCGGTTCAACAAGATCTATGAATACAACTACCATCTATTTGGCCAGGTAGTGATTCCAACTTCTTTTTTAACTTTCCTGATCCAGGGAAGACGTACAAGGTTGATGGACTATCTAAAAAATTATCACCAAAGAATTATCGCCAATGCAAAGGATTTGGCTATTCAGATGGGCCAAATTGCTGTGAAATACGAATGTCAAATTTTCACTTGGAGCACACAGAAAACATGCTGTTTTCATGGTCAGTGTTGTGCAGTCTTCATCTCCTGTAAAAACAGCGTGTTTCAGTGGGAAAGGCATGCATTTCATACCTGCCTGTGCCACAAACCCTCTGTGTGGCTTTAAGCCACTTAAGTCTTCTATGCTTTAATTTTTCATCTGTAAAATAGCATTTTGAGATCAGCAGATGAGTAGCTCTGTGTATAGGCTGATTGTTACTTAGACATTCGAAGTTCCCAGGTCAGACAAAACAGCATATTTCTAGTACTTAGGTGGGGCTCAAAGGGAGAAATATGATTATGCCAATAGAAGCAGAGCTGCCTAGAAACTGTGTAGCTGCATCAGATGAGGATCTTGTCCAGAGACAGTAGGAGCTGTTGTAAACAGCTCTTAGCAAGGGAGAAGGTTAAGTGCTAATTACCTTAATCTGTTTCTTGCAGGATGTTACTATGGTGATGACATCTGTTTCGGGCCATTTGCTGAATCATGAGTTTAGGACTGCATTTCGCAAATGGTTAGTGTCCCTAATCAGAGAGACTAGCTGTTTGTCTGCCTGCTATTTTTCCTTTTAATGTTGAGAGAGGCAGTGCAATGACAGTTTGAAAATCAAGCTCAGAAACAGTGTATGATCATTAATATTGTAATGCACTGGCTAACGTGTGTGCTTGTGGCTGGATTGAATCAGAGCTGTCTCTCAGAGGTCAGGTGTTGTGGACATTACAGTGTCCCCCAAGTCATGTCCTATCCAGTAGAAGATCTTTGCTGGAATTCTCTTCTGTTCTCTTAAGTATTGCTCCCAAAGTCTTTGCCGTCATGCATATTTGCAAGTATGGAAGGAGTAAGAACGTTTAACCCCTGCACCACCATCTGTTAGCCTTCCACTGGGGACTTGAACCACTGAGGTTCTATAATTAGCCTGGTTTATTCCCATTCTGTCTAAGTCAGTGCTGTCAATTTACCAGTATTTTATCTGACCAGCTGTATATAGTTGGAGAGCTTTGGAAAAGCTTTCAGGCATCAAGCGATCTTCCTCAGGTCTTTTGTACTTTCCTCATGCCTGAAAACTTGTGCAATGGCTCTCCTAGCTATACAGTCGGTCCAGTAAAAGATACCACAAAAATCCTTGGCTTTTGTACATTTCCTGGTCCATCGTGGCTACAACATTGCAGCCTTCCAAAATCTGTTTCACTTCCAAGAAGTGACTAAATGGGCTATATTACATCTTACTTTCTTGAAATATTTTGCCAAAAACAAAAGGGCAAGTTGTATTATAGTAAAACTTTGTTCCTATTGATAACTCATAAATCTAATTAAAAGTATTGGTCCCTATTTCCCTGTTAGCTTCTAATAGTTTAAGATGAGGACAGTAATGTCGCAGCTGAAACCATCATTCTTTAGTAGTATATTAGTGAGACAGAGAGAGAGCATGCTCCATTAAGTGTCTTGCTTTTTCCGCTTTAGTTCCTTTTGTCTGTTAATCCTTGCTGTTTATCATCCATTTATCAGGCATAGCTGCAACCCCCTGGTGCTCTTTGACGCTGAGATTGAGAAATACTGCCCTGAAAACTACATGGATATTAAGGTACAAAGTTCCCTGCCTTCTTAAAGGTTCCCTGCTACTCAGAATTCAGAGGCTGGTTTCCCAAGTATTGGTGCAGGTAGAGAATGAACTGGACTTTTGTCTCCAGGGCTTTAGCCAATATCCATATTTTCACTGACATTTTCAGTCTGTGTGCACACTAGCTACCTTTAAAATTAAAGTATCTGCTCATAGACCAGGGAAGATGGTAGGAAAACAGGACTAGAGCAGAATCCCTTATTGTAATAAATGGTCCCATTATGTTGAACAATCCCACCTTAAAAAAAAAAAACATGCTAAAGGACACAATCCAAATTCAGAATGTGATTTTTGGGGAATGAATGAAGAAAAATGAGTGCTTATGGCAGGAGTCACCTTTATTTTTATCCAACTAACCAGATACAGATTTTGTCTTTGGAAAGGTCCCAGGGGAATCGTTATGCCAGTGTTTCTTAAAACCATCAAAACACCATGTTTTATGTTTGTATAATTACTAGGGGTCTGGGTTTTCCATTCGCCACAGAAAAATGCAGATTTTTCTTTTTAAGGAGAAAACGTAGGGTTTCCCCTTGCAGCCTGGCAGTATTCCAGCCTGCAAGAGGCTGGGGGGGAGTGGGAGGAGGGTGATCAGGCATGGGGTGCCACTTGCATGTCTCCCGGAGGGGGAGATGTTGGGGGGCACATGACTCCAAATTTGCACGTGGGGCAGATGCGACAGTGGCATGGGCAGTGTCGGGTGAGGCACTGGCATATCAAGGCTGCTCAGCACCACAAAGTGGGAGCAGCGGGGAGATCTGGACCCACATCCTGGTGAGTGAAGGGGTGAGGGGAAGCTCTGATTTTTCCCCCCCCTATAATAAGAAAACAGAAATCAAACACTAAACTATATAGGTATTTAGAATTTATCTTATAATGATTGAGGCACTGGTAGGCTTCCAAATTTCTTTAACTTATCAATAAAACGTTGTGTTCAACTGATATATAGTGGTGTTTCATTTTAATTATGGAAAAACATGGATTTTGGGGATTTTAATCAGAGAATTTTTCATTTTTAAAAAGAGAAAACCAGGATCCCTGCTATCATTTAATTAGCTGAGTAAGAATTAGCAAGATTGCTGCTGGACTTGTATGCATAAAATTATTGAAAACTTGCAGCATAACTAATGCAGGTAATTTCTGATGCATACGATACAGAAGACTACAGGAACTACGTGGATGACTAGTCCACTTCATCTCTGTGAGCAGTAAGTCTCAATAACAAACATATCAACACTTGGAGGAAAGGGTTATGGTGCCTACTGCTGAAAGCGTGATTACAACTATCTTCTATTACAAACGTATTGCTCTGGGTATATCTCCAATTTCAAGATTCACTTGGACAGTTGGCATTATTGGTGATTCAATTCTAAATTAACTTAGATGCTAAAGTAAGCCACTTACCACGTTTTGTGCTTTTGTCTCATCCCAGCGGACCCTAGAACGAGAAATCCGGCAATGCCAGGCTCTGGTGATCTGGACTGATTGTGATCGGGAAGGAGAGAACATTGGCTTTGAGATCATCCATGTCTGCAAAGCTGGTAGGTGGAAGTCTTACTGTCAGGCTGACTTTCTTTAAAATGGAAACTAAAAAGCTAGCCCTGGACTGCTGCTTGAAGGCTTTCACTGTATCCAAGAAGAATACTCTGGTTGTGCTTCTGGATGTACCATGGATATGTTCATGTAACATGACCCTCCAGAACAGGCCACTAGCTGCAGGGCACTTCTGAATCCCAAAGCATGAGCTTCTACCACCCAAACCAAAGATCCGCATGGCTATAGCTGATCTGTAAACCTTTATGCATGTTTGGCAACCACAAATAGGAGTCTTGGTGGAGGCAGGACATCAGGTCTGGTGGCAGAGCAGCACTGTGAAGGTTGCCTTTTTTGGCTGCCCAATATGTTTAATGCTGCCAAAGCCCAATCATACGCTTAAAGATTTTTTTTGTGTTGCCAGAACTTATGCTCTGGGTGCAAAAGCTCTCCACGCTTTGTAATGGCATTGGGCAGCAAAGGTAGGGCTGGCTGGAAAACAGGAATTCCGTTTCACAATAAAGGGATGCCTTTGAATTGTTTTTTGTCCTGCACTGGAGCAAATATGAGACCTTTCAAAAACTTTCCACATATAAATGTGTAAATAAATAGGCTATTCTTTGGGAGAAGGTTTGGGAGTGGGGCTCGTTTCTCTATCCAGAAATTCCCCCTTGGATCAGAGAAATCATTTTAACAAATCAGCATTTTCTGGCCAAAAAACTCCTTTCAGTCGAAATTTCTAGTGCGCTCTCATCAGACATGAACTGATTGCTTTCTCAGCTATGTTGTGCACACAGCTTTCTAGCCATGCAGTTAAGACCCATGCAGATTTTCTTGATTGTCACTGAGCCCATTCACTTCTCAAATAATGTGAAGGAGTTAATGGGGGAGCATGAATATACTTAAAGTAAAATGATTCCTTAAGAGGAACTTTTTTGTGTTTTCCCTCTTCAAGTAGTTATTTCCTCTGTCCTTGTCCCACTGCCAGATATGTTGTTAGCATATTTCTATTTGTGTCATAATGACTTTAGGCCTTCAGCCAAAACTAATTAAGAGCCACAAACTGGAACTGGCCCTGCGTGATGGTTTCAGTGGGAACTATCTCTGGATCTTTGACCAGCAAGATGTAAAAGTGGCCCAGGCTTCCTAGATTAGTATCTCTCTTGAATTACAAGAATGAAAAATGTAAAGATTACTAGCACATCATAACATGTCACTGCTTTGAAAGAGACTATTTTTGGACCCTAGATCAGTCTATAAACATTGCAGAGCTGGCATTAATGAAGGGGCCCCTTTGCACGCTTATACTATTTTTGGACCTACCACAAAGTGGTCCAAGAGTAAACACTTAAACTGCTGCTTTTCACTGGGCTATGAATAATTTTTCAATCTATCTCCTTAACGGACAGTTATGCCAAGCCTTCACGTGTTCCGAGCCCGCTTTTCTGAGATCACACCACATGCTGTTCGAGTTGCCTGTGAGAACCTCACCCAGCCTGATCAGAACATTAGTGATGCTGTCGATGTCAGACAGGAGCTGGATCTCAGAATAGGTACGTGGGTATGAAGCAGGGTTTTGGGTAGCAGCTTTTGCAGGTTGTGGGCATGCGAACAACTTACATGTGAACTCAGTAGCAGACTTGGACTATGTAAACATCTCCTTAAAGGAAAGCTAGAATTTTATGGTGCACAAATAGAGGAGGTGATGTTCAGGATTGCTCTTTGCTTTGCCATAGCTGCTTAGCTCAAAAAAATGATTAAAACATTTGAATTCCTTCAGACTACAGCATAAGAAAGGGAGCCTACAACCAGGCTTTCCCTGCGTAAAGAGCTGGCACTGACAATCGTGTTGCTTATGCTCCCATGGTACAGTAGATGGTGGTGCATCAAAGCCAGATGTCCACACTTCCCTGTGGCTCAAGGCAAAAATGCAAAATTGGGTGGCAGGTTTTTAGCTCACGGATGAAGAAATGGATCATGTCTTCAGCTGCTTTATTAGAATCCCTGTGGTTGGTTTTGAAGGAAATGGTTAGTTCTTCAGTATTCCTGTGATACTGACTGGGCTTTTGCTGTTTTGCATTGGTTGACTCTTGAAACAGTGTCATTATTTTCTAAAATTACGATGTTCTACTTCTGAGATGCCTTTTGTTCCCTTCCAGGTGCTGCCTTTACCAGATTCCAGACCCTGAGGCTCTCCAGAATCTTCCCTGATGTCCTGGCAGAGCGGTTAATCAGCTATGGTAGCTGCCAATTCCCAACTCTGGGATTTGTGGTAGAAAGGTTTAAAGCCATACAGGCCTTTGTTCCTGAAGCCTTCTATAAAATAAAAGGTAAATTCTGAATATCAATGACAAGCTTTTGCCATCTAGCACAGCTCAGCACTTTCGAAAGGGAAAGAGAGCATGAGTTTTCCTGTAAGATAAGAATTGGAAATGCTTTTGTGTAATACAGAAACATTGCTGTTTTTCTCTCTTGCTTTGTCCCAGTCATTAAGCAGAGCTGGGGAGATGTCCCAGTTGCCCTTTCTTTCCTTGTCAACTCACAGCAATTCTACTATGTCAGTCTCTGACATGGTGGCTGGTTTTTCCATGCAGTGACTCACAAACGTGAGGATGCCATTGTGGACTTCAGCTGGAAGAGGAATCGACTCTTTAACCACACAGCATGCCTTGTCCTCTACCAGATGTGTATGGAGGTAAGAAAACATAACTGACCCTGAACCTTCTAGCATCCTTTTTAGCTGACACATTTTTAGTTCTCCGTTTTGACACTTCAACGTGGTTTTCCCTTCTGCTCATATTGTCTGCAGGATCCAGTAGCCACTGTTGTCACAATTGATAGCAAACCAAAAAGCAAATGGAGGCCCCTGCCCCTGGACACAGTGGTATGTCTGATACGATCATATTAAAAATACTTCTTTGAAATGAGCTCTGACTGTGGGCTCCAGTGACTGTTCATATTCGTGCAGTACATTCTCATGTTCTTATCTGTCTCATTGTGGCACAGGAACTGGAGAAGCTGGCATCCCGCAAACTGAAAATAAATGCCAAAGAAACCATGAGAATGGCAGAAAAGCTCTATACTCAAGGGTGGGTCTCCCAGAACCTGCTGTGCTAGCTTATTAGAAAGAATGAAATGTCTTTAAAAGGTGTGGGATCCCATGAGTGACTGAAATCAGATGTACATGTTCCCTCTTGTCTTACAGGTACATAAGCTACCCCCGAACTGAGACCAACATGTTCCCCAAAGAATTAAGCCTGTCTGCACTGGTACAGCAGCAGACCCAAGATCAACACTGGGGAGCTTTTGCACAAAGAATTCTAGACCAGGGTGGGCCAACACCTAGGAATGGTTCCAAAACCGATCAGGCTCACCCCCCCATTCACCCCACCAAATACACCTGTAACCTGCAGGTGAGTCTAACACAGGGCAGGGCTGACTAGTGTCCTTACATATGCTGTCAGCTGTACTTCTCAGTAGTGCTGGTTGAATGCAAGTTCACAGGGCTTGGTGTGCATTTGTTAGCAGGTGGAATTCAAATACCTGTATCTCTAGTGTGGGTGTTTCAGCTGAAGTTCCTTTCTGAAATATGTTGCCTTAGTAATAAGGCAAATAAAATGTGATAATCTAAGTTAGAAATTTGGAGCAAGGGAGGTATAGGTTGACTATTTGGAAAAACTTTCTCACTAGGAGGGTGGTGAAGCACTGGAATGGGTTACCTAGAGAGGTGGTGGAGTCTCTTGTGGTTCAGTCTGCTACGAAGGAAACGCAAGTTCTTTTCCCAGACGCTTACACAACTATAGCCATGGAGGCGCCAAACGTCTGGACTCAATCTGGCTGTTGGATTCTGTCTCAGTGGCCTAAAGCGGGGATGGAAGGCCTTGGGTAGCCTCCAAACCTTCTGCCTAGGCTTGGGGAAGGTAGGCAGAAGGTTTGGAGGGTACTGCCGAAGATAGGCGGGTGATCCAGGCTGACCTGGACAAGCTCAGCAAATGGGCAGATGAGAACCTCATGGTGTTTAACAC
>NW_017728927.1:9124499-9139529 GCF_001723895.1 Crocodylus porosus
TGACTTCCTGCCTTTTGGGCAGGGGGCTGGACTCGATGATCTCCCGAGGTCCCTTCCAGCCCTAATGTCTATGAAATCTATGAAATATATGCCAAAGGTCTTTGTGACCTCTCACATATACCATGATCTGGAAGGATTGACCATAGCCAAACCAAGAGAGATGGTGGAATCTCCATCCTTGGAGGCTTTTAAGCTGTGGCTTGACAAAGCCCTGGCTAGGATGATCTAGTTGGGGCTTATCCTGCTTTGAGTAGGGGGTTGGACTAGATGACCTCCTGAGATCCCTTCTGACCCTAATTTTCTATGATTCTAAATCTATGCCTCCTGTCACTTAAGTGTGTTGACTTATAGTGAGATGTTCGGTTATAGTTCCCTCGTTTATCCTATTTGCTGCCACTAAAACACTTTCTCCTTCGTCTTAGACGAGAGGAAATGTTGCTTTTCTTTGTACCAGACATTTTTCTTCTTGGAATTCCTTTTGAACTAATCCACTCGTGTCTATATAGCAAGTCCTGACCTAAAACCGCCAAGTAAGGAATCTAAAGTGCCTTAGGAAGAGATCTTCAAGAGCTTTGGAGTAGAAGGACTTCTAGGGATGTATTTTACAGATGGGAATTAAGGCACAAAGGTCAAGTAGCTTGCCTTTGTCAGCAGTGAAGCATGGACCTGTGTCTCTTGGTTCTGACCTGCACTCCCTGTGAGTTCCTGTATCTCCCCTTCTGTTGCCAAGAATCCCAGATTCAGCAGGACTAGGCTTCATTCTACCCCTACTAGGGTTGTAAGACTGAAATACCTCGATCTCTAACAAAACATGAAGAAAACCAGAATGGTGCTTTTTTTTAACTGGGGGAACTCTGTCCTTTTCTTTAAATGTCTGGCATTAGGGGAACGAGCAGAGACTGTATGAACTCATCGTGCGTCATTTCTTGGCTTGCTGCTCTCAAGATGCCAAAGGACAGGAAACCACTGTGGAGATCGATATCGCCAATGAGCGGTTTATTGCTCAAGGGTTAATGATCCTCGCCAGAAACTACCTGGATGTGTATCCATATGACAAGTGGAGTGACAAGGTAATGCCCTCGAGCAAAGAACATGTATGATGTTAAACTGAAAAAGTGTTGTGATGAAAGTGAGTTTAGTATATTGCCCCAGTGTCTAAGTTTCCGTAGTTCTTGGGAGTCTCTGATAACGTGTTACCAGTAGGACCACTTCTTGACTGGAGGCATCTGCCAACCTCTTTACGGTTTAGTGTGTCAGTGGCTATCTCCCTTTGTGTTCAAGTGAGAGAGGCCTGACTTCATTTTGCAGACGTCTTGGTGCTGTCCATAAGTCTCCAAAAAAGGCACTGTTGAATCATCCTGAACCTGTTTTTTCTTTTTTACCTGCTGTATGCAACACTCCAAACCTGATAACCTCTGTGAGAAACATCCCTCACAGGCATAGCACCAGTTCAGGTTTCACTACAGATTTTCCTTTTCTTCCTCCCTCGTTTAGGTCATCCCAGTGTATGAGAGAGGGTCTCGTTTTCAACCTACCACGGTGGAGATGGTGGATGGGGAGACGAGCCCGCCCCAGCTCCTCACAGAAGCTGATCTCATTGCACTCATGGACAAACATGGCATTGGTCAGTGCCTGTAGCACATGGACTGTGCTGTCCTTAGCAAGGTGGCATTCATAAGCCTCTTCTTTCTTGGTTGTCTAAAGTGTAACAGTCTGTCTGTTTTTGCAAAGGGGCAAGTTACCTGCTTGTAACCAGGATACTTGTATTCCCAAAATGACATAGGGAATAGTTAGAGAACGATCTCCAGGCAAAATGTGGAGTCCCTCTGGGACTCAAAGTGTGTCCAGTGCTCTAAACTGCACAGCTCAGTCTATACAGGATCCCATTAGGCCCATCAGTACATCCTTACAATTGGCACTGGAGTGGTGGGAGACAATAGCAGCCACTGAGCTCACCCCACTCCCTATAAACTGTTTTCTGTTCCAGCAGCTGGTGTTGCACAAAGGGGAGCTTCCTCCTTGAAGAGTCAGTGACAGGGCTGCTCATTCATGTGAGCATGCTCACCAGCTGCAATTCTGCTTTCAGGGACTGACGCCACTCATGCTGAGCACATTGAGACCATCAAGGCACGAATGTATGTGGGGCTCACTCCAGAGCAGAGGTTCCTTCCAGGCCATCTGGGCATGGGGCTGGTAGAAGGTAAGGACAGCACTTCTCATGAGGCAGGCAGGTCCTGGCTGCTTCCCTTCTTCCTATTCTCAGCTAATTACTGTTCCTCAGGTTACGATTCCATGGGCTACGAGATGTCAAAGCCTAACCTTCGAGCTGAGTTGGAGGCTGACCTGAAACTGATCTGCGAGGGGAAGAAAGACAAGTCTGTAGTGCTGAGGCAGCAGATAGAGAAGTACAAGCAAGTCTTCATTGAAGCAGTGGCCAAAGCCAACAAGTGAGTGTTAGGAAACATCTCCTAGGACAGTAGAGCACACGAATGCTTTGGCTTCATACCTTTGGCTTAGCCCGCTGTCTGAACACACCAGATGAGTTTCCTGAAATTCTGCCTAGGATGCATAAGCATCTGTAAGGAAGGAATGACTTGGAGCAGGCTGCATTATCATGAACCAGTACCTTGTAACAATCCTTCATTGGTTTAGATTAGTTCTGAATCTAATCAGGTCCATCTAAGCTGATGTCAGTCTGCGCTGACTTCCGTGGGTTTGGACCCCCCACTGAGGCTGCCCTGGATGCATTGTTCCTTGGTACATTCCTAACTGTGTTTACTGTGGAGTTGGAAACACAAAGGCGCTGCACTTGCAAGTGGCAGCTACTAAATAGCAGCTTCCAGCTAGTGGAAAATGAGAGGAAGCAATTGCTCACTGCAGTGGAAGCAAATGGGAATGTGTGTGCATTTCTTTCTAGGCTGGACCAGGCTTTGTCTCAGTACTTTGGAACAGTCAGAGAAGTGGCTCAAGGAGAGGAGCTCTACCCCGAAACACCAGCTGCCATCCGGAAATGTCCTCGGTGCAACAGTGACATGGTCCTAAAGACTAGGAAGAATGGAGGGTCAGTGATCTCCACTGGTGCAGAACACAACCCCATGTGCTGCTTTAATGTGGCTTCCCCTTGCAGCTCAGTATAGGGCAAAGCAGTCACCAGCTATGCCTCCTAGCAATGCATCTCACCAGCCTGAGTCACCAGTACCAGTGTGTGAAGCCACACCAGCCCGCCACCGCCTCCTCCTTACTAGGCTCAGAAGCCAGAGCTGTGTATGTCCATCTGACCCCACTCTTTCTGGAGCACACATTTGCTTTACAAATCCTTCCCTTTGTAGCAGGTGTTGGCTGAGTCCCTTCCTAGGTTTCCAGCTGTGGGTAGAAGGGCTGATAAGTTCTCTGATTCTTCTTCTTTCTGCCCTCTTTATTCCACTGCAGGTTTTACCTTGCCTGCATGGGGTATCCTGCTTGCAAAGCTGCTGTCTGGTTTCCTGACTTTGTGCTGGAAGTCAGCAAGGACGACAGCATCTGTGCTGTGTGCAAGCCCCATCCAGTTCACAGGTGAGCAGTGCAAGTGAGGCACCAGACAGACACTGATCTGTAGTACATACTGGCAGGACAGTTTGTGCATGTCCTTGTACCATTCCAGCTCGGAGAGCTACAGAGGCAGTACTGGGAAGGGTGCTGCCTATAGCTATAGCCAAATAAAAGGTGGGCTTAACTGTTTTAGACTAGAAAGTTGATAGATGTAGCACATGGCTGTGGGGAGGATGGGAAGAGAGGAATAAGCAGAGATCCCTGGGGCTCCAGTACAGGTAGTGGGCTAGAGAGAACCCTGTGAGCCAAGAGATTTGAATTCTTCTGTCTCCTTAGGCTGAAATTTAAGCTCAAGCAAGGGAGTGCCCCCCCTCTCCTGCCCCTGGAATTTGTTGGCTGCATCGGAGGCTGCGACAAGTTGCTGAGAGACACCTTGGACCTGCAGTATTTACAAGGATTGCCGCAACCTGCATCAGCAGCTGGCCAGGCAGACAACCACCTGCAAGTCAGCCATTCCCTTAACCGAATGGCTAGCAATGAGAATGGCCACAGGAGGCCAGCCACGAACCCGCCAATTGGGTTCCTAGGACCCAGGGGCACGAGGCTGCCCAGCACTGCTCCTCGCCTGGCTGTAGCTGCTGACGAGAACAATGCAGTGATGTGCAACTGCGGGCAGGCGGCAGTGCTGCTCACCGTGCGGAAGGACGGGCCCAACCAAGGCAGGCAGTTCTACAAGTGCAGTGCTAGCAGCTGCAACTTCTTCCTGTGGGTGGATCAGCAGGCCGAGGACAGGAGCAATGCAGCGCCTGGGGGCTTTGCATCGCCAGCTTCCTTTGGTGAAAGGTCCCCTGTGGGTTTCCACAGCCCAGAAGGAGGGAGAGGCCAGGGACACTACCAGAGCAGCAGTCGAGATGCTGGAGGAGGGGGCAGCAATGTTTGCAACTGCAACCAGCCAGCTATCACACGCACGGTCCAGAAAGATGGACCCAACAAAGGGCGGCAGTTCCACACTTGCCCAAAGCCCCGGGACCAGCAGTGCGGCTTCTTTCTGTGGGCAGACGAGAATGTGGCCCCAGGTGAGACTGGGAGACGGTGGCTGGGGGTTGAATTTTAAAGCAGCAGTGAAGGACAGTACAGGTCATGTGTCACACACGGGGCCCATAAAAGGATGCCTGCAGCTACAAAATGACGAGTAGGACCAGGATAGTTTCCCTCTTTCTGAAACCTCAGCCTTCAAGGCAATGTGTCCCCTTCTTTTAATTGCAATGAAGTCACCTTGTAACAACAGTTTACCTCAGAGCCTGGCTTAAGTAGCCTGTTCTGTTAACCAGAGTTAGGGTATGACCTGCTCCAGGTTTAATTCTAAGCTGATGCATTCATAAGCCCGGACACTGCCTGCTGGGACAGTTAAGTGGGTGGGCAGTACCAAACTGCTTGCCTAAAGCTGACCTCTTGCATGGGAAAGCCTTTCCAGTCAGCTGTGAAGAAGCAGAGAGGTATTTAGCTAGGTTAGCTCGAAGCCCAGAGAAAGGCAGGGCAGAATTGTACCTTATAGGCCAATTCAGAGATGCATAAGCTTTCGTAAGCAACAGCTTACTTTGTCAGATGCCATCAGATATTAGGAAGTGAAGACGAAGACACTGAGAAGGAGAGCACATCTCCCCTCTGCTGGTGCTACAGCTGCCTCTTACCTGCTGGGGAGGCTGAGCTGCTGCCTTTGCGTTCCCTTTCTCTTGCTCTCCTCTGTCACAGATGGTGATTGTACAAGGGGGAGTTGCTTTCATCATGTTCCTCCTACAGTGCTGTCAGATCACAAAGCCTGGGGCCCTGAAATGGGCACTTCCTGACCATTATTGGTCATTGCCAGTTATAGTAAATACAGGATTGTCAGAGGGGATGTGAGGGCCCTGCTTAAATATGCAGCAGCTTTCTCCTGGCAGAAGGGACTCATGAGCTGGCATTTCTAGCAAACTGGTAAGGGAATGAAATAACTACAGCTGTTGTTAAAACTCAGACTATACCACGGACAAGGGCTGGCTTAGGGTGGGCGCAGCCAGAACAGAGGGTGGCCTCAGTCGGGCCCAGATGACCCTATTTTTCTATAACTTGTGGGGCTCCCATTTTGGATATAGACTAGCTCAGTGGTTCCCAAACTCTGACAGACTGTGCACTACCAAATTTAAAATGATACCACCAGCAAATTTGTCATAAAGAAATTATAATAAATCTGTTAACGCATACCACTGACAGGTTGTACACATACCACAGATTGGGAATCACTGGACTAGATCATGTTAACAAGGGGGTGGGGGGCAGCTTCCTGTTTGGATATCCTGCCCTAGCACAGCCAGCTATGGGACAGAAGCAGCTTTGGATCCAAGGACAATTTGAATAGTGAGGATAATAAATGTCTGACTCCGACTCCTAGTTTGAACCCAGGCTTCCTAACTGCATCTGTCCTTGACTCCCACAGCTACTGCCTTGGGGTGTGTATAAAAGTGCACAGATACAATACAAATGGTGTTTTAATTTGTACAGGGGCATCTGTGGACTTCTCTTCAAACCATTTTGGGGACCAGGGGTTCCCAAGAGGAGCAGGAAGCAAAGCTAAAAGGCCAGATAATTTCTCCTCGAAGGGGCCAACCGTGAAGAGACCACGGACCTGTGGGATTTGCCACCAGCCTGGTCACACCAGGAAGACTTGTCCCCAGAACCACTGAGGGAGGCAGGACACCCTTGCAGAAGCAAACTGAACAATCTGGAGTCCTGGGGTACATCAGTAGTGGGGAAATGGATTTTAAAAGCCAGCATGCAGCAGAGATTCCTCACGTGCCTGCCTTCCTGGAAATGCTGGCTAAGAAATCTGCCTGCCGCTGGTGACGGAGCGTACTCCATGCACCACAAACCGCTGGAGGCTTCATTCGGCTCCAGTTGAAAGCTGGACTCACTTCTGAAGGAGGCTCAGCTGCTACGACTGTTGCCTGATTTCAGCTGCTGTCTCTTGGATGATTTATGGGAGAGTTTGTCTTAAGCAGTATAGTTACAGGCACAAGATGATGGGTCTGTTCCTAGACAGCTCTGGACAAGATGCTATAGTGTTGGCTGCTCTCCTGAAGGGCAGAAAAGGACTCTTAGCTGCTAACTTAAAGAGTTGACTGCTACTGAACAGCGGCTGTTGTGTTTGCGGGGGGAAGGAGAGCACCACGGTTAGTTAAAGAACAAAAATCCATCTTTTAGGGTGGAGTAGCTACACTGACTGATCTGCTCCACTGTTTCCAGCTCTGTCCCTTGTCTCTGAAGAGGAAGAGCTGCAGGGAAAGCCAGTCTTGGCTCTGTCTTCCAAAGGCAAAGCTTCATGTAAAGTGCCAGGAAATGAGCTGTGATCCACATTCACTCAAGCTGTCAGAGGAAAGAGATGGAGCTGCTGGGTCACACAGTTCATTTCGATCAGGTCACCATGCTTTTGATTAAAAGGAGAATTTATTTTAACTTGCCTCTGTGGTAAAGTTTTAGCAGTGGGTGGCCAGGGACTGTCTCCACCTTGTGCATCAACAAATCTGACAAACTTAGTAAGGGAGTTCTGAGCAGCCAGTGCAGACTGAGCTGTTTCCATTCCCTCATTCTCAGGAACATGGCTGCTGTCTGGCAGCCAGCCCAAGCAGCTTTATTTAGAACTGATCTGCAAAGTTGGGGGAGGAATGGGGAGAAAGGAAGGGGACCTGAGCCTGAACTTTGCTTTGTATGTACTGCATCTGATGCCTGGTCTTGCTCCAGACTAGAGAGCCAGTTAAAGGACACTGCAGGTACCTGAAATGGAAGGGGCAGGAGTTTCAGGCAGGCTATTCAACTCCTTCCTCTTCTCCGGACTGCTGGATTGAAGTTCTAGCTCTGGTTTTGGAAATGTTAAATGTGACTGTACAGAATAAAATAAAAACACACAATCTTCATTTCAGGTCTTCCCAAGTTGAATGCAACTGCTTTCCTGCAGGTCTGGAAGAGGCCAGCCCCTCCATAGCAGCAGGGTTAATGGAGATACTGCTACCAGTGTCCAGAAATCCTACATAGCTTTCTAAATATAAAAAGCAAGTCCTTTGTCAGTCTGAGGGCAAAGGGGCAGCAGGCAGAAGAGGTGGAGGGGGGGGAATGAGAGCAGAGATGGAACACCTCCAGTCATTCACTCCAACAGACATGTAATCCTGGTTTCACTGTGCTCTGGAGTATGTGAGGAACAACTCTAAAGTCAGTGGAGCTACACGACTTCCTTCCATCTTCTTTCCAGATAATCAGTCCTATTTTAAATATGCCTGAGGGCCAGGAAAGGGAGGAGAAAAAGGATCTTTCCTTATATTGAATTCTGGCAGCTTCCCCACCTTCAAATAACTTTGCAGTGATTCTCCTGGTATTGTGCCTAAGTCACACAGAATGAGGTCAGCAGAGATACCACATGTACTATTTTACTCCCTTCTTCCCTCACTCCCACTGCTACAAGCAAGTGTAGCCTAAAAATAAACCTCAGCCCTGCTAGCTAGAACAACCAGATTAAAAAAAACTTTGTGATGCAGTCACCCAGCTGGCTGGATACCAGGGCAGAACTTGTCTGCGCTATTACGGCTGCAGCCGATGTCACGGACAGAAGAAAGGTGCCTGGCCAGCAAGCAGTATGGTGAATGTGTGTTAGCAGTGTGGGCTGTTCCCAGTTGTGGGGTTTGAGGGTGGGTGGCATTTGGGCACCTGAAGTGATTTTCCAAGCGCTTGGCTAAAAAAGCAGGACCTATGCGTTAACAATATAAAACATCCAGCTGCCTTGTGCTCAGTGGGAGCTAGAATGAAGGGTCCTGACCATAAGCTTGTTTTGTGCCATTTCTACAAGCAGAATTTTACGTGCGAGGGAAGACAGCAGTTCACCATAACTCGTGCTTGTGTGCATCACTTGAGGAGCAGAAGGCACTCATTCCTCTAGTAATATGAGTATCACTATTGGGATACATATAATGCTGCTACCCGACACAAGAGACCCCGTTAGACAGCGAGGCTTTATTCTCATTGCTAGAGAATCGCACTTGAGAAGTGCTTTTGTTCCTATAGATCAAGTCATCTTTAGATCACAGGAAATTGAGATGCAGAGAGAGAGGTTTCCCCTCCCTGCTCCTAAACAAACAAATCTCTCTGCAAGGAAAACCGAGTCACAGTACATACGTTCAGAGTTAGCAGGAGTAACGCCCCCTGCCACACTGAAAACCTGGCATGATTCTGAAGTCAGAAGTAATGTCCTAGTACTTGGAATAGAGCCAAAATAAGCCTATTAGCAGCCACTCGAAAAAGCAACTTATTCTTAAAATAAAGACAAGCAGAAGATCATTCCAGCTCTCGCCAACAGCAAGCCTTCCAATTTAAAGCGCTGTCCCCCAGCCTGCCCCCCGCTGCTTTTCAAGCCGTCTGTGGGGCCGGGCTCTTTAAATAGCAGCAACATATGTATAAGAGAGCATTGCCTGAAAAACTGAGAGGCGCGGTCAAGATGGTGTGTTGTGACGCAGCCTAAACCTGGGAGTGGGAGCCCTGTCCTGTCTAACAGCGTAGATGGGAAATAGCAACCTGCCGAGCTTGCAGTACTTCCAAAGCTGGAGCAGGATTCAGTCCCATCTATTCTGAAAGACCCTGTGGGAACCTCCTTGCAGTAAGCAGATCCCCCTCTCCCTCAACAGCCACAACCCGTCCTACTACTGGGTTTGTAGCAAACAGGCATGTTAGGGAAGGGTGTTTCAACATCAGGCTTGAAGTTATGGCACTGAATACATAGCATTAAAACACTCTCCTCCAAACGAGCTAAACGCTAACAGAACAAGCAACTGGATTTAAGCTCATTTTGCTTGGCAGCTGTATTAACATTGAAGGTGCTTCAGCAAATAAGACTGCATTTGGATTTGCTATGGCAATATCTATCTGGTAATGCATATTCAGTTACTACCTATTCTCCATCAAGTCCTTTTCAGAATGGCAAATGTGCTGGGCTTGCAGATTTGCTTAGAGAAAGAGGGTTTTAACCCCTGCTCCCTCACCCAGAAATATACATTTGGAGTCTGGCACTTCAAGAGTGAATTTAGTGCTGGTGAGAGCTGCCCAGACAGCCCCGGAGCCTGTAGTCCAGCTTACGCACAGCCAAGCTGCATAATTCAAGCACTGGCAACGTGCAGCTTCTTGCACGCTCACTGGCAAACGCTCTAGTCTGGGGAACTGCCTCTAGGAATGAGAAGCTTGGCGTCCAGGCCCATGGTGGTGTGGAAGGTACCTTGCTGTGATGGGGGGTTGGCACAGATACTAGTTCAACAGGAACTGGACAGAGACCAAACTCATTTCACAGACGCCCCAGTCATCAAATGGATGGCATCAGGCTCCTAATTACTGTAGACACAGGCCAGATTTGAACTGGGAGACCCGGAGCCGATGGGCTCCATGTCTGATCCCCCTGTCCCTTCGCTCAGGCACATTTTGTTCAGGAAGTGCCTGCTTCTCTTTCATTAAGTGCAAGGCATCACCTACAAAAGTTAGATACTTCGGCAATCCGCTTAGCTCGGAGATGTGCAAAACCTATGCTCGGGAGCTCCCAGCCTCACAGTTCATTTACAGGCGCCTTCCTTCAGCAGGAGGGCTGGCTCGGATACAGCGCTGTAGAGCGCGTACCCCATCTCATCGATTTCCTCTTCCAGCAGCTCGTGGAACAGGTTGATCCTACTGTCGAAATAGCATGGGAGAAAGCCTCTCTCCAGGTAGCCCACCAGCTCCTCGATCATTTGCTGGAACCTGGTGGCCAAGGTGGCCTCTGCCCAGTCCCGCTCCACCTCGCTGAGGTGGAGGAGGACGTGAGTCAAGTGACTGCCAGTCAGTCTGCCCAAGGAGGGGTGGTCTCTGCAGACCGCCTTCCAGATTTTGAGGCAGAGCTGCCTGACACCCGAGTCTCCAGCATCCAGATGTTTGAGTCTGGAGACCTCCGCTGCATAAAAGCTTTGTTGCCAGAGGTTTTCCACAAGTCCCCTGGGAGGCTTGGCCAGAAGAACCTTGTCCTCCACCCTCACCACTGGATAGAGGGCTACATTCAGCTGAACCCGACAGTGCTCGACCTCCAGCTTCAGGTCCTCAGAAGCCACCGTCGGTCTGATGACGCACTCCAGCATGCTGCCTATGACCGGCCAGTTGACGGAGGTCTCCAGCATTTTATGGATCATCTCGCCGAGCGCGCTGGACGAGAGGTACCCACCCACCAGGAACCGGTCCCAGGGACTGCTCCCCCTCGGGAAGTAGTCCAAGTCGGTCCGCCTGATCATCCAGCACTGGGGGTTTTTCACAACGGTGTCCTCCCCAGGGATCAGCTGCCAGAGCGCAGCTTCGAGTGCCACAGGCAGCAGGAAGTCAACGTGGTCGGCAGCAACCACCTGGAGGTCATTGAGGAGGGAACCGCTGAGAACCATCCCGCCGAAGGGCAGCTCCGGGTACTTGTTTTGCAGGAAGTTCTGCAGTTCCACACAGACGTCCTTTGCAAGCTGCCTCCCCAGGGCTGCTTCCGGCTCTGGGATGGCAGCGCGGTTGTTATAGTAAGAGAGGAGTTTCTCCTGTAACGTGAGGCAAAGCAGAGGTCTGGACTCTGCGCAGAGAGTCTCCAGGGAGGCAGGATGTTCGCGTGGCTCTGCAATAGGGCAGAGAATAAAGATCATGAGTGGATACGTAGACCGAGAGGCCTGCCCACCTGCATCCCAGCATACAAAGCAGCCCCAGCAGCAGATACCAGGGTGGCAATTTGAAGGGAGCAAACTGATCAACACCGAGGACTCTGGGAGCGTCTTCTGGAGGTCTACCGAGGTGCCCAAATCCCACTGGGGACAGGCACAATATCAGTATAATTTAGGTGATGGTTCTGTAAAGTGGCATTTTGACATTCTGGAGGCTCAAAAGTGACTAAGGGTTGGGAGTCTCTAGAGGAAAGCCGCAACCAGGGTTTACAGGTTCAAGGCAAACCTCACCTCACCGCTACCTGGCCTGCATGGCAGGGGGACTCGGGAGTGAGGATACCCAGCTCTGCTACACAGATCAGCAACGAGCTCAGAACTCTTGGGCGCCCACGACGAGTCAGCCGCGTGGCGGACCACGGGCGAGTTTACCCCCGTGGGAAGCCAGGCAAATGCTGGGTGTGGGATGAGCTAGCTGCAGAGGAAGGGGAAGCAGCGAGAGTCCTTCAGGAGCAGGAGGCTAGCCTGAACCCCTGGATGGAGGGGTTACAACAGGATCCTACCACCTGGGACAATAAGTCGACACTGCAGCAACATGCAGCAAACATCCAGGGCAGCTCGAGGTTTCAAGGAGAGATTAACACTACCTAAAAGCTTGGGAAAAGCCAGGACATTGACCTTGGACAGGCTGGGTTAGAGGCAGAGGCAGCAGAGGCTCGCTGAGGTCCTCCCTGCTTGGCTTCTTGGGGGGCTTCTGCGGTGCCTTGAGCAAACTCAGATCCTGCCAGCTCTCCTCGATGGACTTCTGCTCTGCTTTGGCATCGTCCTCGTCAGGCGAGCTGGTGGCTCGGTCGATCATCTGAGGGCGGGGATGGAAGAAGGAAGGTATGCAAGTGTATCGCTGCTCCTGCCAGCTGCTGTTATCTGAATGACTGCACCCGCCTCGGCAGCTAAAGCATCCATCCTGCCAGAAACCAGCAGGTCTACAGACATTTTCCATGCTAGCGTTTATTGCAGCACTGGAGGTCTCACAAGGCAGAAAGCAGCAGTATTGGAGGTGTCCGCACACCCTGCTATGGAGGGAGCCTCAAGGCTTGTGGAGGGTGCAACAAAGGCTAAAAGCCCCCAGGATTCAGCGGTACCGCTCTCAAAATACCTCGGATCGGGATTCCCCCCCGTCCCCACAGATCAGTTCTGCTGCCTTGGGAAAGTCACAGAGTTTGCTAGGTCTTATTCAAGCTGTAAAGAGTAGGACTTTCCCCCACAGAGCCTCTCGTGTGCGCAGCACAGGCAACCCACTCGGACACCTGCCCTTCCTTCACATGAAGATACGGGGTGCCAGATCCCCGCAAAGCCAGGAAAGGAGAAGGGGATGCCCAAGGATCGTCGTCTCTAACAGAAAGACATATTGCCACAACAAGCAACATCTGGAGATGCTGGGCAAGATCCTCTCATGTCCTCTCCCATCCCTCAGAGGGACACCCATTGGCTCTGGTGATCCTGGGACCACAGGGACTCTACAGGCTCAGGTCAGCCCGTCCGAGGGAGACCACGAGCCGCTGGAAAGAGAATCCGGCTTGCCCCAGCTTGACGATCCCCCGTTCCAGAGGGAACCAGCCAGCCTTACCCGTTTCACCACCAGCGTCGCAACGGCCAGCACGGCGGCACCGCTCACCCCCAGCACCAGCCTGGTGTTGGCCAAGAGGAAGTCGATGACGCCGCCCAGCCCACGGTCGTCCTGCCTCTTCCCCTGCTTGTCTATGAACTCAGCCATATCGTACCCTGCAGAGAGGAGAGAAACGCGCGAGACACTGAGCTGCTGCGGGGTCCCACGGGCCTGCGGGACCGTTCGAGGACACCGGCAATCACGGACATCCTCCCCATGCTTTCCCGGGGCGCGGTGAACACGTCGTGCTAGAGCGGACAAGCAGGTTGCAAGCCCCGCGGGGGACAGAGCAGACCCAGAAAAGCTGTCTCTGGGGCATGGACGGATCCAACACTTACCCTAGTACAACCCACTGGACAAGACAACTGCTTGAACCGGAATAACGTCACCCAGTCTGATGGAGGATGACCCCTGAAAGAGTCGAGCCAAGAGCAAGCTGCACCAGCGTAGAGTTTGTCTGCATCTGTCCACAGCTAGCCATTTGCTACAGATTTTAAACAGGCTAGCACTGAGGACCTGTAGCAGTCATCTACTGCGTGGGCCACCCCGAGACGACCGCCTGTCTGTCTGCTCCTGAGCCTGGTATAACGTGGACACGCATTACACCTCACCGCAGGCCCGTTCGTTCCTCACACGCACTTAGTTTCATAGTTTCTAGGGTCGGAAGGGCCCTGAGTAGACCATCTAGTCCGACCCCCCGCCACGGCAGGAAATAATACTGGGGTCAGACACTTCCTTGGCTCTACACCAACGCACCTCCATCACCAGTCACTTTGCCCCGCGCTCTTCCTTCCTGCCTTCGTGGACTCAGACCCCCCCACTCCTCCCCTTCGTGCCTCCACAACCAGCACACCATTCGCTACGACAGCCCTGCTTATTGACACTCCGGACGCAGTCAAAAGACACATTGCAACAGGAAGACCGAGGCCTTCACAGGTTACTGAATCCGTGCACCTGGCGGCACAGCAGCAGGGAAGGGGCACAGGCAGATCCGTCTTCCCCAGCTCCCGAAGGAAAAGGGAGGTATCTAGCGCACCCGGAGTTGCAGGCTCATCGCCGAGAATTAACCGAAAGCAAGACAGGGCTCAGCTCCGGCTCCCAGATAAGAGCCTGGCCTGTCTGTGGTAGTGGCGGTGGGATGCCGGGAGCCCAGGCTCGGGCACGGCCCAGACGCTTGCGACTCGGTGGCACAAGTCACAGCCCTCGCCAGCACTTCCTTGTTTTGCAGGAGGAGGAAACGCAATAGTCCGGGGAAGGCGCAGTATGTACGAAACGGAGATAAGGTGCCGGGTAAACATGGAGCACCGTTAGCCACCAACCACCGCAGCCTACACGGCCCTCCTTTCGGATTGGCGGGGAGGCTGTGAAACTTCAACGCGGGGCAAGGTCCGTTCCAGGTCACCTGTGCAGGCATCTTGCTTCCTTCAGCCGGCAAAGCACGCCAGGCCCCGGGCCCTAGGGCAGCTTGTTCTCACCCCCCAAGCCGCCTCTCCGCGGCGGTTCGCCACCGCGCCCTCCTTTCCCAGCAAAGCACAGCATTTCTACCCCCAGCCCCGAGCCGCTCTGCGACTGTCACAGCTCGGCCCGACGGGGCTGGAAACCTCGGGGACGACTCGGGCGCGGCGCGCGAGCCGCCCCCAGCCAGGGCTCTGCTTTGCTCGGAAGCCGAGTCGCCGCGCGAAGAGAAAAGCCGCAAGCAGCGGCGGAGGTCGGGAGCAGAGGGCGTGAGGAGCTCGGCGACGCTTCCCGCTGGTTGGGGCAGCCTGCCGAGGGCCAAGAGCGGCGGCCTGGGGCCAGGCCTGCCTCGGCAGCAGCCCCGCGCCCAGCAGGCCTGCGCGGGCGCCTCTCCGGAACAGCCCGCAAGAGGAGCGCGCGGCAGCGGGAGGCTCGCGAGGCCCCGAGGGGCAAAACGCTGCATCCCAGGAGCGAGAGGGCGACGAAAAGCGCTCAGCCCTGGCGGCGCGCTCGGCACGGGGCAGAGACCGGCCCCTGCCTCGACGGGTGTGTCGCGCGTGGTGCTGCGGCACGTGCCCGAAGCGGTGCCCGCACTAGGCCGAGCGCTCCCCGGGCCGGGCCGGGCCGCATCCCCCCGGCCGCTCCGAGCGGGGGCAGCTCCGG
>NW_017728927.1:9140274-9154074 GCF_001723895.1 Crocodylus porosus
ACGAGGCCTGCGGCGCCGGGATGCGGGCGGCGGGGGCTGCCGAGGCTCCCGGGGATGCGGGCGCTGCCCTCCCCGAGGGGAGAGGGCTCCGGCTTCCCAGCAGCCTGACCAGCCAGCACGCGTGCAGGCGCCGCGGCGCCTTCTTAAGGTTCCCCCGAGGCTGGTCTCTGGGGGCAAGCCTTTCCCGCCCCGCGGCCGAGGACTCCTGGGCTCTGTCCCCCGTCCTGGCGCGGACTTGCAGGCGGCCTGGGGCACGCCCGGGCTCCCTTCTGCAGCCACGGACTCGCTCGAGGGCACGCTCGGAGCCCTGCTCTGGGCTGGGAGGACCCTGGGGGCCACCGGGGTTGACCCAGCCTGGGGCCCTGCCCAGCCCAGGGGGGCTCAGGGGCTGGAGGTACTTGCTGGCTCTGCGGGATGCAGCCCACAGGCTGGACCAAATCCCTGCTGCTCCCTGCCCCCCGCCCCTAGGATCCCCCCTCCTCCTCCCTGCGGCTGTTGGGTGACCTCTGCCCCAAACCCCCTCTCCCCTCTGCAGGCGATCGTGGCCCGAGCAAACAGCCTGAAGAACTCGGGCGTCCCCGATGACATCTTCCAGCTGGACGACCTCTCGGTGCTGGTATGTGCCGGGGGCTGGTGCTGGCCCAGCCCCGCCGGGCCGCGACACGGCTGCCGCGCAGTGCCAGGGCTCCCGCAGGGAGCGCGGAGCGGGCTGAGAACAAACCCAGCTGCAAAACCCTTGGCTGGGCCACTGGAGAGGGCTGGTGACCCCGGGCTCCTGGGTCGTGCGTCCGAGTCTCTGCCACTTCCTGGCAGTGTGACCCCGGCATGTCCCTTCGCCGTCCGTCGCCACCGTTTGAACGGGGCACGGGGGGATCCTTCTGACCGCCCCTCTGCCTCTCGCCCCCAGGACCTGAGCTACAACCAGCTCACCGAGTGTCCCCGCGAGCTGGAGAACGCCAAGAACATGCTGGTCCTCAACCTCGGCCACAACAGGTGGGGCGGGCCGAGCGAGGGGCACGCGGCTGCCTGGAGCTGGGCTCTTCCTGGCAGCTCCCCCCACTCCCAACGGGGCTGGGGGCATGTGGAAGGGGGGCGGCTTGGGGAAGAGCAGCTGCAGCCAGAGGCAGCCCCCCCAGGCTGGGGGAGGGAGGCTCCCCGCGAAGCCGTCCCCAGAGGGCGGCACCGTGACCGTGGGGCAGGACCTCGAGGCAGCCCTAGTGACCCTGGCGCATCCCCTCCTGCCCCCCCAGCATCGACAGCATCCCGAACCAGCTGTTCATCAACCTGACGGACCTGCTGTACCTGGACCTGAGCGACAACCGGCTGGAGACCCTGCCCCCGCAGATGCGGCGCCTCGTGCACCTGCAGACGCTGGTCCTGAACAACAACCCGCTCCTGCACGCCCAGCTGCGGTAGGGCCCTGCAGGCTGGGGCTGATCCGCCCCGGGGAGGAAAGCGGGAGCCTGAGGCAGGCCGAGCGGCCCCCCGAAGTGCCCCCAGCTCCCTCTGCGGGGGCTCCCGGCCAGCCCCGGGGCGCTCGACCCGCGGCCCCCTGGCATCAGGGGGACGACCCCGTGCTCCGGGGTGCAGCCTGTGACCCCAGCTGGGACCCGCGTCCCCCTCTCCCCCGACCCGGCATGTCCGGCGCCCGCAGCCCCCGCCTCATGGCTGCTCTCTGTTCTGCCCACTGAAAGGCAACTCCCGGCGATGACGGCGCTGCAGACGCTGCACCTCCGCAACACGCAGCGCACCCAGAGCAACCTGCCCACGAGCCTGGAAGGCCTGACGAACCTGGCAGGTCGGTGCCCGCTCCGTGGGCATTTGCCCCGGCACCCGGGAAGGGGAGGGGGCAGGGAACGGGGCAGGAGGTCCTCCCCCCAGGCCAGGTACCCGTCCTCCCAGGAGTGGGGGCCAGCCCAGCTGGAGGCAAGGAGCAGACTGGGCTGGGCTGGTGCTCGGGGGCCGTAACGAGCCCAGTTTAGGGTCTGGCTGATGTTTCTTGCTTCCAGCCCTCCGATTTGGGGCTCAGGCAGGAACTAGGTTGGCGGGGTAAAGGGCTTTCCTCGCTCTGCATCTTGGGAAGGTGGATGGGGCCTGGAGCGCCCTGTCCCTGTGCTCGTGGGCACTGCCATGCCCCGCCGGAGCCGCTCACCTACCCCTCTGGGGCCTTCGCTGCCCTCCTGCTGCCCCCCAGACGTGGACCTGTCCTGCAACGACCTGAGCCGGGTGCCCGAGTGCCTCTACACCCTGCCCAGCCTGCGGCGCCTCAACCTGAGCAGCAACCAGATCTCGGAGCTGTCCCTCTGCATTGACCAGTGGACCCAGCTGGAGACCCTCAACCTGTCGAGGAACCAGCTCACCTCCCTGCCCGTATGTAGCCTGCCCTGGCCGCGCCAAGCGCCCCGCTTCCCGCAGCCGCGGGCTCTCGCCGCGGTTTAGCAAGCGGCAAATGCCGTTGCATCACGAGCGGGGCCGGGCCTGCCCTTCCCGTGACTCAGCAGGCCTGGGTCGGCCCCCCTCACTCGGGCTTCCTGCCCCCGGCTATGCCCAGCCTCCCAGGTCTGACCCTGCCCCGCGCCCCTCCCCACCCAGGCCAGGGGCAAAGCTCCCCCCGGGGAGGTGCAGGTGTCCTCCCTCGGCTGCCCAGCAGCCTTGCTCCTCGCCTCCCTGGGCCAGGCTGGACCACTGGCAGGGTGCAGATGCCGGGGGCTTCGACTGCGTGCCGGCCCTGACCCGCCCACAGGTGCAGAGGGGGTGACCAGCTCTGCTCCCCTCCAGTCGGCCATCTGCAAGCTGACCAAGGTGAAGAAGCTGTACCTGAACTCCAACAAGCTGGACTTCGACGGCATCCCCTCCGGCATCGGCAAGCTGGCCAGCCTGGAAGAGTTCATGGCTGCCAACAACAACCTGGAGCTCATCCCGGAGAGCCTTTGCAGGTGGGGGTCCTGGCCCGGGGGGGGGCTGCTTGCTGTCGGCCCTGCTAGCTGCCGTCTGTCCTGGCAGAGCGCCCCCAGCCCCGTGGTACTCAGGCCCCGCAAGCACTGGGAACGGCCCCATGCCCTCCCCCTTCCAGGTGCCCTGCGCAGTCAGTGGCGGGGGGGCTCAAGGCTCTGCGGGGTGGGCAGCCGGGCGTGAGCTGGGTAATTTCTCATGGAGAGCAGGGGGTGGCTCAGCTGCCCGGGCCCCCCCGGGCAAGAGCAGGTGGCTGCTGCTCCCCGCACGGAGCGCTGTCCCTGCAAGCGCCCCTCCCCTGGGGCTATTGGGCTCCCCCCAGCCCGGGCCCACCGCGGTAGCCCGAGCCGTGTGGGGGGAGTGCCAGCCCTTGGCTTATGTGGCCTCTTGCTCCCCTCGAAGGTGTGCAAAGCTGAGGAAGCTGGTGCTCAACAAGAACCGCCTGGTCACGCTGCCCGAGGCCATCCACTTCCTGACGGACGTGGAGGTGAGGTGCCTGTAGCAAAAACCATTTTTGGAGGGTCCCCCGAGACGCCCCTGCCGCCACATCCCCCTGGGCACTGCAGAAATGTGTGGGAGGGCTGCACCCAGCTCTGGTGCCAGAGTCAGCCGCAGGCCTGGAGCTGAGAGAGACCCACGTGCTGCCGCGCCTGGCCTGCCCTGTCCCGTGGGGGCTCTCACAAGGCTGGAGCTGCGGCGCCCGGCACTGGGACAGGCCCGGGCAGCCCCGTTCCCTGCAGGGTGCTTGCACAATGCAGCGTGCCAGGGGAGCATGTGCTGCTGCGCTGAAGCGGGCCCCCGTGGGTGGCAGGGGCTACCTGGGGGTCCCTTGCCATGTGACTGGCCACGGGCTTTGGGCTGGGGGGGCCTGGGTGCGAGCGAGCGTGTCGGTGCCCACAGATCCTGGACGTGCGGGAGAACCCCAGCCTGGTGATGCCGCCGAAGCCCGTGGACCGCACCTCGGAGTGGTACAACATCGACTTCTCCCTGCAGAACCAGCTGCGCCTGGCAGGCGCCTCGCCGGCCACCGTGGCTGCGGCCGCTGCAGGTCCGGGGGGAGGCAGCAAGGCGGGGAGCGGAGGCCAGACCAGCTGTGGGCCTGGCTCTGGCAGGGCTGTGGGGCAGGATGGCTCGGTGGTCACCAGTGCTTCCCCCCACCCGCGGCACAGGCGGCGGCACCAAGGACCCCCTGGCCCGCAAGATGCGGCTGCGGCGCCGCAAGGACTCGGCCCAGGATGACCAGGCCAAGCAGGTGCTGAAGGGCATGTCCGACGTGGCGCAAGAGAAGAGCCGGACGCTGCAGGTGGGGGCTGGTGCCGGCACGGGTGGATGCCCCGTGCACGCGCGCGTATTTTGTGTGTGTGTGCGTGCACGTGACGGCACGTGTGCGTGCCCTGCCTAGTGCGTGTGTGTGGGTGCGTGCTAGCATTGTGCACGTGCACCGTGTGTGGACCCCCTGCTTAGCCTATCCGTGCGCATGTGGGCACCCTGCCTCGCGTGTCTATGTGCGTGTGCCAGCAGCAGAGGCGGGGGGGTCCTCTGCCTCTGGTGCCCATCGCAGCCCCCCGCCCTCCCCCGCCAGGAGCACGAGGACGCGAAGTCCCCGGATATGAAGACGCGACGCTGGGACCAGAGCCTGGAGAAGCCGCACCTGGACTACTCGGAGTTCTTCACCGAGGACGTGGGGCAGATCCCGGGCGTGTCCGTCTGGCAGATCGAGAACTTCGTGCCCACCCCGGTGGACGAGGCTTTCCACGGCAAGTTCTACGAGGCCGACTGCTACATCGTGCTCAAGGTGACGGCCCCCCGCCATCCCCGACCCCGCCACGGGCGCTGCTGGGGCGGTGCAGACCCCTGGGGGAAGGGACTGGCCCAGGTCGCGCGGTGGGCCGCGGATGGGGCTGAGGATGCAACCCAGTGTCCTGCCTGCGGGGTGTTCGGACACGCTCTTTCTGGGCTGCGCGTGGCACCCGGGTGTCCTGGCTTCCCTCCTTCAGCCGTGGTTTGCGCACTAGGCCTCTCTCTCTTTGAGGGCTGGTGGTACGACCCCGGCTCGCTCCAGCCGGCCGAGGCTTCCCCATCGCCTCCCGAGCGGCCCCTGCACCCTGGGGAGCGAGGCACTGAGACCCGACCCCGTCTCCCCCCAGACCTTCCTGGACGATAATGGCTCGCTGAGCTGGGAGATCTACTACTGGATCGGGCAGGAGGCCACGCTGGACAAGAAGGCCTGCTCCGCCATCCACGCCGTCAACCTGCGCAACTACCTGGGCGCCCAGTGCCGCAGCGTGCGCGAGGAGATGGGCGACGAGAGCGACGAATTCAGCCAGGTACCACCCGCCCGGCTCCCCCCTCTGCCCCCAGCCTTGCCCGCCGCGCTGCCATCGGACGCACGAGTTCGAGACCCGCTCCCTGCCTGTGCCTGAGGCTGCCCTCGGCGTTGGGGGCATGGGGAAGGGGGTGAGGCTATGCAGCTCCCGTGTGCGTCCGCTCCGGGGGTTTTCGGGCTTGGGGTGGGCTTCCAGCTCTGCCCTGGGGGAGCAGGGAGCCCCCCACCCCGCACTGCCCCTCTGCCCCAGGCTGATCCCTGGTCCTTGCCCTCAGGTGTTTGACCACGAGATCTCCTACATCGAGGGGGGCTCAGCCAGCGGCTTCTTCACCGTCGACGACACCCATTACCTCACCAGGTAGTGGCAGGGCTGCTCGGGCAGCAGGGCCGACCCCCCCCGGGCGGTGGCAGGGCAGCAGGGAGAGGGTCCCCGCGAGAGGCTGGAGCCGGAGCCGCGGGGTCCCTGCCTGGACGGCCAGCGCCGTTGCACCTTGGGGGGCTCTGGGCCCCGGGGGACATGCTCACCTGCCCGTGTCGCTGCAGGCTGTATCGTGTCTATGGCAAGAAGAACATCAGGCTGGAGCCGGTGCCACTGAAGGGCACGTCGCTGGACCCGCGGTGAGTGTGGGTCCCCCCCCAGCCCCACATTGGGGCCCCAGCGCTGCGCCTCTCACCCCCGCTCCTCTGCGTCTCCAGGTTTGTCTTCCTGCTGGACCACGGCCTCGACCTCTACGTGTGGCGCGGGGGCCAGGCCACCCTGAGCAGCACCACCAAGGCCAGGTGAGCTGGGGGCAGGGCACGCACGGACCCGAAGCGGCCCTGGGGCTGGGGGGAGCCCGGGTCCGCGTCCCTCCGGCCCAGGGCTGTGCCCAGGCGCCGCGTGCCAGGGCCTGGCTCCCTGCCTCTTACCGTCCCCGGCTGCTCCCCCTCGCAGGCTCTTCGCCGAGAAGATCAACAAGAACGAGCGCAAGGGCAAGGCGGAGATCACGCTGCTGAGCCAGGGCCAGGAGGAGCCTGCCTTCTGGGAGGTGCTGGGGGGGGCCCCCCCGGAGATCAAGCCCAATGTCCCGGACGACTTCCAGCCACCCAAGCCCAAGCTGTATAAGGTAGGACAGTCCCTGCCCCTGGCCTGGGGGTGCCCCCTACCCCGCTCACCCGCCCATCATCTCCTGTCACCCTGGCACAGGTCGGCCTGGGGCTGGGCTACCTGGAGCTGCCCCAAATCAACTACAGGCTCTCGGTGGAGCACAAACAGCGTCCGAAGGTGGAGCTGCTGCCGGAGATGCGCCTGGTAGGACTGGGTGCATAGGGGAGGGCACAAAGGGGGCATCAAGGGGGTTTCTACTGTCCCCTCTCCCTGCCCTGGCTCCTGAGAGCCCCCTGGGGGGGTGGAAATGGCGCCAGATGCAAACAGCTCCTTGCGTGGTGGGAGAGCCACCCCCCTGCGCACCTCCGTGGCACCCCCTCGAGTTGGGCAGGGGCTGTCCTGGGGGACCCCACACCCCTGCGAGCCCCTCTCCTGCTCCCCTCGCAGCTGCAGAGCCTGCTGGACACGCGCTCCGTGTACATCCTGGACTGTTGGTCGGACGTCTTCATCTGGATCGGCCGGAAGTCCCCGCGCCTGGTGCGGGCCGCGGCCCTGAAGCTGGGCCAGGAGCTTTGTGGCATGCTGCACCGCCCCAAGCATGCCATCGTCACCCGCAACCTCGAGGGCACTGAGTGCCAGGTGGGGCCGGGCGGGCTTGGGAGCCGGGCCAGGGACTGTGGGTGGATCCTCTCCTGCTGGGGGGAGAGTCTCATTCCCAGCCTCCCCCCTGCCCCCACTGGAGGCAGGCTGAGGTTCCTGGTTTCTCACCCCCTCCCCTCCCTTGCAGGTGTTCAAGTCCAAGTTCAAGAACTGGGACGACGTGCTCAAGGTGGACTACACCCGCAGTGCCGAGACCGTGCTGCAGGCCGAGGGGCTAGCCGGCAAGGTGAAGAAGGATGCCGAGAAGAAGGACCAGATGAAGGCCGACCTCACGGCCCTGTTCCTGCCCCGCCAGCCCCCCATGGCCCTGACGGAGGTACGGTCGGGGGTCCGGGCCTCGTGGGCTCCGCGAGCAGGGCTGTCGCCCCACGCACCCTCCGGAGCCTGCGATGGAGATGTGTAGCAACCTGGGGCTCGCCCCCACCCCGCTGGCGTCTGGTTTGGGTTGGGGAGGATGTGCGAGGGGGAGTCTCCGTGGCTGGGTATTGCCAGTGCCACCTGGCCAGGGAAGCTGGGCCCCGTCAGGCTCCGGGGTAGGTGGGGGCAGGCTTCACGGGACGTGGGAGCACAGTGCCCAGCAGCCCAGCTCCCCTTCACCGTCCTTGTGTCCCCGGGGGGCGGGGGCAGGCGGAGCAGCTGATGGAGGAGTGGAACGAGGACCTGGATGGCATGGAGGGCTTCGTCCTGGAGGGCAAGAAGTTCGCCCGCCTGCCCGAGGAGGAGTTTGGGCACTTCCACACCCAGGACTGCTACGTCTTCCTGTGCAGGTACCGCCCGGGGCCGGGCCGTCTGAGCCCTTGCTTCCTGCCCAGCCCTCTAGCTGGCACGGTGCGGAGCTGGCGGGGGCAGCATTTGGACTGGTGGGGCCACGGGGGGTGGCGGGGGCAGCTTGCGTGCCCCCTACCCCGCATCACCGGTGCCGCCCCCCAGGTACTGGGTGCCGGTGGAGTACGAAGCAGACGAGGAGAAGAAAAAGGGCGAGGGGCCGGGCGAGGCGGAGGAGGAGGAGAAGCCGCCCGAGGAGGACTTCCAGTGCGTGGTGTACTTCTGGCAGGGCCGCGAGGCCTCCAACATGGGCTGGCTCACCTTCACCTTCAGCCTGCAGAAGAAGTTCGAGAGTCTCTTCCCTGGCAAGCTGGAGGTGGGGGCCGGGGGGCCCAGGGGTGCAGTGGAGGGTTCCCTGGGTGGGCGGGGCCTCCACCTGCTACGATGATGCGTGGTGTGGGTGGGCGGGGCCTCGTGCCTGCGGTGACGCAGGTGTGGGTGGGCGGGGCTTGCTTGCACTGAGTGGCATGCCCGGGTTCACGGGGTTCGTTTGCATTTGGGGTCGTGCATGAGTGAGCAGGGCTTAATTTGCATAGGGTGACCTGCTGCACGCGTGGCTGTGGTCTCATCTGCCTGTGGTGATGCAAATGAGCCCCGCCCTCTTGTATTTGGGGCCACGTAGGAGTGGCCAGGGCCTCATTTACTGGGTCCGCAGGGCTGGGGGCTCATTTCCCTCTGGTGCAGGTGAATGGGTGGGGCCTCATTTGCATGTGCCACGCCTCCTCGCTTGTCCCCCCCAGGTGGTGCGCATGACCCAGCAGCAGGAGAACCCCAAGTTTCTGTCGCACTTCAAGCGCAAGTTCATCATCCACAAAGGCAAGCGGAAGGCCAAGGCCGACAGCCTGCAGCCCAGCCTGTACCACGTCCGCACCAACGGCAGCGCGCTCTGCACCCGGTGAGCCCACGCTGTGCCCCTGGGTGTGGGGCGGGCGCTTCTGGGCCTCCCCGGGCAGGGGGTGACGCCAGCACCTCGTGTGCCCGCAGGTGCATCCAGATCGGCACCGACGCCAGCCTGCTCAACTCCGAGTTCTGCTTCATCCTGAAGGTGAGCGCCGGCGCGGGGGCCGCGGGGTGTCCTCTCGCCGAAGGAGGGAGCTCGTCGGGGCGGGGTGCTGCTGGAGCCCGGTCGCAGTTAGGGTCACGGAGCTCGGGCCCCGCGGAGGTCGCGGCTAGTGCCGCCAGACGCAGGACCAGCCCAGCCCAGACAGACCCAACCTCTGAGCCAAACGACAGTCAGCCATGACGTGACACGAGACCTCGCACCTGAGCCTGCCGCCGGGGCCGCGGCAGCCAGCATCCTGCGGCTGCAAAGCTTGTTAGCATCCACTTGAGAGAGCCCGGGGGACCCAGTCCGTGCCAGTCTGACACGGGGGAGGTCAGAAAGGAAACTTCCTCCCATCGGGCATCGACTGTCTGACCTCGAGCAGAGGGGCGAGACCCTGCTGCCGGGAGCCAGCAGCTTTAAGTCCGTGCGGGATCGCTGGCCCAGCCCAGGTGCCAACCCCAGCCTGGGCTGCAGCCAACACCCAGTGCTGCTGAGGAAGGCAAAAAAACTCCCCAAACCTTGAGACGCATGGAGGAAAAAAATCCAGGCCTCACGCGGCAGCTGGCAGAGCCCAGATGCCGGGGAAACCCTGTAGTAGAGCACGGGCATCGCTGCGCCTAGATGCCCCCCACCTAAGGGCTGTCCACCCTCCTCTTGCACACCTCTGATGCAGAGTCCAGCCCTCCCCAGGCATCGCCCACTGCTGCCGTGCTCTAGCAGGGAAGAAGCTCGCTCCAAGCCACAGATAGACACTGGCCGGGGGGGCAGGTGGCCACAGACCCGGGCTCAGGTGCGCGGGTCAGGAGCAGGCCCCTGCGGCTGCTGTCGGCAGCTGTTAGGCAGTCCTGCTGCTGGGAGGCACTGGCCGCGTCTACACAAGATGCTCGTTACTACTGTGTCGTAGCGTCGCCGGTCGCTCGCTGGGAGGCGATGCTCCTGTGCAGTGCATGTCATTGGGCAGCCGTGCGGGGACGTTGCTGTGCAGTAACGGCGGGTACGGTGTAGTCGTTTCATTTTTAGTACTTGGTTGTGCAAGTACTAAGCCACTGCCGTAACAACCATGCAGCATCTCGTCTAGATGCTGGTGCGGACACAAATGACATGGGCCCAGGACCCATGAGGGCGGGCTGGCGTGGAGAAGTGGCAACAGAGGTGGGATTTGATCAAAGCCCTGAGGGTGATGACAGAAGCTGGAGCTGGGCTCTTCTCTGTGGGACTGGAAGCAGCGGCCTTAGGCTGCAGCAGGGGATTGAAGTGGTGGGGGTGTTTCTGGCTACGAGAGGGGCCAAGTGTGAAAACAGGCCCCGAGAGGGGCAGGGGAGTCCCCGTCCTTGGAAGTGTTCAGGAGCAGGGTGGGCAGACACGTGGCTGTGAGGGTTTAGCCAGGGGCGATCCTGCCCTGAGCAGGGGCAGGACGCGGTCATCACCCAGCCCGACTTCCCCACAATGCTTACGCTGGGGCCGTGACCTCTGTGGGGACCCCCCTGGCTGCGGGTCCTGGGTCCCGGTCCTGAGACAAATGTCTGTCCACTCCCAACCCCTCCAAGCAAAGGCCTCAGGGGGGAGTGCCCCAGATGCAGCCTGGGCACCAGCCCCTTAATGCCCCAATTTTGCCCCCGTGCTCTGACCTCTGCCCTCCTCCAGGTGCCCTTCGAGAGCACAGACAACCAGGGCATCGTGTACACCTGGGTGGGCCGTGCGGCCGACCCTGACGAGGCCAAGCTGGCCGAGGACATCATGAACCACATGTTCGACGACTCCTACAGCAAGCAGGTGAGGCAGGCGGTGCGGGGGTCTGTGCCGGGGGGGTCCTGCCTTCAGGTGGGCAGTGTACAGATGCGGCAAGGCCGCTGGGGCCCGAGCAGAGCATCAGGGTGGCTTCCCACCCGTGTCCAGCCCCGTCGTCCCCAGTGGGGACAGAAGTGCCTCTGCACCTCCTCGCTGCCCCGGGGGCAGAACAGGCCTCGGCAGGACCGTGCAGCCTGCGGAGCTGCGGGTGACTCCTGACCCCTCTCCATGTCCCACAGGTGATCAACGAGGGGGAAGAGCCTGAGAACTTCTTCTGGGTGGGCATTGGGGCCCAGAAGCCCTATGACGAGGATGCCGACTACATGAAGCACTCGCGGCTCTTCAGGTGCGCCCGGGCGGGGGGACACGGCCTTCAGCGGCACCAGGCACAGCCCGCTGGGGTGGGCTGCTGGACCCGCCAGGGTGCTGGCATCCCCTCCAGCTGGGCTGGGGCAACCTCCTGCCCTTCGCAGCCCTGCAGCCTCCATGGCCCCAGACTGGAGACCCCCTGTGCACAGGGTCTGCAGGGGAGGGGGGCGCTCATTGGGGCCGGACGCAGCCTGGACCCTTGCGGCCCTGAGGCGGGGGGTGGGAGGGGCAGCTAGTCCTGGCGCCCATGCCTGATGTTTTGGTGCCACAGGTGCTCCAACGAGAAGGGCTACTTCTCCGTGTCCGAGAAGTGCTCGGACTTCTGCCAGGACGACCTGGCAGACGATGACATCATGTTGCTGGACAATGGCCATGAGGTGAGTCCCGGGGCTGGCTCCTGACCCCTGACCCTGCAGGTCTGGCCAGCCGTAGCACCCTGCTTTGTTCCCAGTACCTCCCGGCCGCCCTCCTGCCCGTAACCCACACTGGCCCCTGACCCCCTGCTCTTCCCTGCAGGTTTACATGTGGGTAGGGACCCAGACCAGCCAGGTAGAGATCAAGCTCAGCCTGAAAGCCTGCCAGGTAAGAGCCTGTCCCCATCCGTGCTGCCACCATGCACCCCTGGGGACCCTGCTCAGGTGTGGTGGAGCCAGAGGCACCCCCTCCTCCTGCATGGGGGGGCTTGTGTCCCCTGGGGAGGGGAGGGGATGTGCTGAGGGGTGTTGGAGCATGTTGGTCGTTGACCCTTTAACCCTGGGTGTCTCTGCCCTGCTGCCCTTGTAGAGGTGCCTGGCTTTGGCCTTTTGCTCCCCTGCTCAGTATTGGCTGCCCCAGAGGGAGGTGGTAGAGGCTAGTTTGTGCAGCTCCCTAGCTGGATCGGGGGCTAGGCCGGGTGTGGGGGCAGCAGTGGGTGTAGCATTCCCTTAAGGTCAGTGAGCAGGCTGGAGCCTGACCCCCCCCACCCCCGCAGGTGTACATCCAGCACATGCGCTCCAAGGACGCCGAGCACCCACGAAAGCTGCGCCTGGTGCGCAAAGGCAACGAGCCCCATCCCTTCACCCGCTGCTTCCACGCCTGGAGCGGTTTCCGCAAACCGCCCGCCTAGGCCAGGCTGGGTCGAGCGGGACGGCGCAGGGTCAGCCCTGCACCATGCACGCCGCTTCGGGAAGGGCAGGAACAGAGACCCCCCCCACCCTGGCCCCCTACCCCTGCAGCCCCCAACGCTGGCTGGTGCTGCCCGCACCGCCCTGCTGCTGGACCTGTCTGCGCTGCGCTCGGCATGGCCGCAACGGGTGTGCGGTGCCTGCTTCTGCCTCTTCCTCAGCACCGGAGACCCCAGCAGGCACCGCTGAGCCCCAGGCAGGGGCTGCTGTCTGGAGCTGGCTTCCCTCGCGTGCCTCCGGGCTCCGAGGAGGAGCAGGCTGTGCCATGCCTGGGGGCAGGGAGGGCTCTGGCTCCCTCCCTGGAGCCTGGGGCCCGCAGCGGCAGGGGCGCTGGGCAAACAGGGCATCAGCTGGGAGCTGGCGGCTGCTCAACCCAGGCAGAAGTGGTAGAAGCAGAGCAGCCGCTCCAGCCTCAGCCCAGCTCCCTGCGGCTGGGGGCAGGAGGAGGTTCAACCCCTGCCACCCATGCCCCAGAGTGTGAACAGGGGTGAGCAGCTGTCTGTGCCTTAGGGACCCACTGCTGCCCCAAGCCTGGCGCTCCCTGCTGCTGGAGCGCAGGAGCCCGGCCTCACTGCCCCAACCCTCCCTCGCCCTGCAAATGCTCTCGGGCACTGGGGCTGGCTGACCCCTCCCCGGGCCCAAACCGGCTGCCGCGCTGGGCTGAGCCCCCATGGCCTCTCGTGGCACTGAGTGTGGGGCAGCACCCAGTGGGCACCTTTGCTGCACAGCGCCTTCCTCCCCCAGCCCCAGCAGGCTCTGCCCTTGGCTGCTGCTGTCTGCGCTCGTGGGGGGGTCAGGGGTTTGGAGGGGGGCTGTCTGGGCCCGTGTGCTGCATCATATCAATAAACTTGCACTTCACAGCTCGCAGTGGTCCTGGTGGTGCTTGCAGAGAAGCAGGAGAGGCCATCCCTGCCTGTGCCCCCGCCCCAGGGAGCTGGCTGGGGCCATGCGGGGACTCCCGTGGAGCTGGCTGGGGCAGGCACGGTGGGGGCTGTAATGCGCGGCAGGAGAAGGGTCTGACCAGGAAGCAGGCCTAGGAGGTCGCATCTAGTCCAACCCCCTGCTCGAAGCAGGACCAGCCCCAGCTACAGCATCCCCGCCAAGGCTGGCTAGCTGGGTTTTGAAAATCCCCAAGGATGGAGGAGAGTCTGCCACCACCCTGGGGAGCCTGTTCCAGTGCTTCCCCTCTTAGGGAGAAAATCCTTCCTAATATTCAGTTTCCCTTATTGCAGCTTGAGCCCATTGCTCCTTGTCCTGGCATCTGCCCCCACTGCGACCAGCCCAGCTCCATCCTCTTTGCAGCCCCCCTGCAGGGAGGTGAAGGCTGCTATTCAATCCCACCTCGGTCTGCTCTTCTCCAGACTAAATAAGCCCAGTTCTCTCAAGTCATGCAGCACCTGCCCCCAAAGCATTTTGTTGCCCCCCGCTGGACTCTCCCCAGCTTCTCCACATCCTTTCTGCAGTGGGGGCTCACAGCTGGACACAGGACTCCAGATTTCATAGATTTCATAGACATTAGGGCTGGAAGGGACCTCGGGAGATCATCGAGTCCAGCCCCCTGCCCAAAGGGCAGGAAGTCAGCTGG
>NW_017728927.1:9155063-9161112 GCF_001723895.1 Crocodylus porosus
TTGTCAGGGCCGGCTGACTTGAAGGTGTCCAGCTTCTCAAGGTGTTCCTTCACGAGGTCAGCATTGATGGAGGGGAGGGGATCCCCCTCACCCAGATTTCCCTGTCCCATAGTGGGCATGGGTGTCCCATGTGACTGATGAAAGACTGACGCAAAGTACCTATTTAATAGGTTGGCTTTTTCCTGGGCGTCCGTTGTCAGTTGCCCCATCTGGTTCAGCAGGGGTCCAACATGGCCTTTGCTTTTCCTCCGGCTCCCCACATATCTGAAAAGGACTTTTTGTTGTCCTTGATGTGGCCTCACCAGTGCTGAAGAGAGGGGACAAATCACTTCCTTCATCCTACTGGCACTGCTCCCACCAGCGCAGCCCGGTATGCCATTAGCTGCCTTGGAAACAAGGACACACTGCTAACTTACATTCAGCTTATTGTCCACTGTCCCCCCCAGGTCCTTTTCTGCAGAGCTGCTGCCCAGCCTGCACCGGTGCAGGGGGTTATTCTGTCCAAGATGCAGGACTTGGCACTTGTCCTTGTCGAACCTCATGAGATTTCTTTTGCTCCAGTCCTCCAATTTGTCGAGGTCGCTCTGAATCCTAGTCCTACCCTCCAGCGTATCTACTACTCACCCAACAGACTTGGCAAGGGTGAACTCCATCCCATCTTCCAGGCACTGCACTTGATACCAGCTGTCAACTAGACACTGAGCCATCGATTACTCCAAGCCCAACAATCCAGCCAGTTTTCTATCCACCTTGCAGGCCATTCATACAGCCCATACTTCCTTACCTTGCTTGTGAGAAAGCTGCGGGAGACGGTATCAAAAGCCTCGCTACAGGCAAGGTGCATCACATCCACGGGTCTCCTCCCATCCACAGCCAGGCAGTCATCTTATCACACAGCGCAATCAGATGGGCAGATGCAGCTCGCCCTGGGTGAATCACCACCTTCTCCTCCAAGTGCTTAGAAATGGATGCTTTAAAAGGACCTGCGCCATGATTTTTTCCAGGGACAAAGGTGAAGGCTGCTCATTTCATTTTGACAGAGCAGCAGTCCGTTTCGACTTTTGTTTAGAGTCAAAACGCCTGTTCTGTCAAAATGTTTTGCCATTTCAACATTTTGCCCGTAGGATATAATGGGGAAGGTTGAAACCAGCTATAAAAACTTTGTCATTTCTAGCCTGACACTTGCAGGGATGGTAGCCCCTTCTCAGGGCATGAAGCATGCCAGGTTTGAAGATCAGGATATGGGGGCTCAGAGAAACTGCACCCCAAAATCCTGAATGCAAGACTCACATCACATGCATGTGTTAAGCCACAGCTGGGTCAAAACTGCAGGCGTGCTATCCCTCACTGAGGCCATGAAACCTGCCAAGTTTCAAGGAGATTGGTGCAGGGGTAAAGCTTAAGAGAGTCCAGAGAAGGGCCACCCATATGATGGAAGACTTGTGTGGCAAGCCATGAGGAAAGGCTGCGGGACCTGGGCCTCTTCAGCCTGAAAAAGAGACGGGTGAGAGGGGCCCGGGTAGCAGGTTACCGCTGCATCAGAAGTGTGCGTCTAGGGCTCGGTGAACAACTCTTCACCAGAGCACCCTTGGGGAAAACTAGGAGTACTGGTCACAAACTCCTGGCAAATTGTTTCAGGCTCAGGATTAGGAAAAACTACTTCACAGCTAGGGTGTCCAGACGGACCCAAAGTCCTGGGAAGATCCCACTAGGAGTAATTGTCAATGTTGAAATGTTTCAGGGATGACTCAAGGGAGGAAATGCTGCTGAAGTACCGTCTCCAAGCTGTTCTTCCACCACCTAGTCTTGACAAATGAAGTTAGCCGAGTGAAGAGGCATTAAATAGCCCAGCTTTCCCCCCAGAACAGACTTGCCTTCTGCAAGGGACCTGCTGTTTAGAGCAATGGTATAGCCATGATAATCCAGGAATTAAGAGGCAAGGATTTCTCAGGGTAACATCTTGTATTGGACCAACTACATTGATCTCCTGCTGGAGAATGCTTGCATTTGAGGGCATCACAACTAGGAAGTTGGTCCAGTAAAAAACCATGACTTTAAAGAAACCCTTACCTCTCTGGCCAGACATGCAGATCACTTCCGAGTCACGAGGAATCGATCACTCGCTCTAATGACTAAGAATTGCAATTGCAAAAGCTTGTCCTGGAAGAGAAGCAAAACACCCCTCGCAGCACTGACGGGTTTAAAATTAGGGGCACCTTAGCAATGGAAAAGTTGTCTTCGCAAGGCAGTGCGCTGCAGGGGAGAAGACGGATGCTTAGAAACGTGGTGGAAGTCTGGAATTCGCATTAAAGAGCCTGACCTCCTCACCCCCAACCCAGAAAGTTTGAGAAGTGTTTCTGAACACTGCTTGCTCGCAGAACTGGCACTTTCCTTCACTTACAGACCAACGTGGAACGAACCTGAAGTTCAGCGCCAGAACGATGACGCAGCCCCCACAGCCCAGGAGTTGCACCGGAGGCAAGGATTTCTTAGGGTGGTCTCTTCTGACCATCTAGTTGGGTAGAGTTAGACAAGCGTTCAAGTGCAAGAGGTGGGCGAGGGATGTCTTGCCTGCAGAAGCTTGTGCAACTCTATCCCAGCGAGTAGAAGGAGGTCACCCGAAGAAATCCTTGCCTCTCCAAAATTTCAAAGCAGGGCTGAGCAGAAGCTGAGGAGATTTGGATTATGCAGGTTCTGAGGAAAGAGGGGAGGTGAACGATGAGAGAGAGGGAGCAACATCGCACTTAACACGGGCCGAAAGAGAGGAACCGGAGGCTGAAGGGGAAAAGAGGAGAAGGCCAACTCCTGGGCGCACGGGCCGGGGTGAAGGGAGCACGGCCAAGGGAACGTAGATGTCTGCCCCTCTGCACGTGCAGGGGGGACAATGGATCTTTAAACAGAAAAACCGATAAGCTGCACGCGCTAACGAAGTGCAGAAAGACCTCTCGCCATTGCCCCTTGCGCCCCATAGCAAATACCCGATCGCGTGGCCAAGCCCTGGGGGTGAGGGGAGTAGCTGCCCAAGGCCTGCGGATACCCAGCACCCCCACTGTGGAAGAGACCTGGGACACCCCAGCGTGCATGGCCTGGGACCCAGAGCATGTGGCAGGCCAGTAGGGGCGCCCCTGCGTTGAGCCGCCCACCTCCCTGCGCCCGACCACCTGCCAGGCTCCCTAGGGGCATCTTACGTCCGGCCTGACCCCTTCCCGGAGCACGCTCGCTAGCCTGGGGGTAACGTAGCCGCCACCACCCCGAGAAGAGACTGTCTCGGCCCTGTGTCCTCGGGGAAACACAGGCCTAAGAGTCCTACGGGTACTCAACCCAGTACAGGCACTTTCCCAAGTCAGGGGGCAAAAAGTAAAGTTCCCCTTAGTCTGCAGACCTAAGGGGTCTCATAGGCATAATTTAGACCCACCCTTCAATCAGTCTCCCACACCAGTCACAAAGGAAGACTTTATTGGTTACCAGGGTAGGGTAAAAATAGGGCACAAGATTGAGCAATATCCTAGAAATCCTAAAGAGCAAACAGAGTGGCTGAGGTAGCCTTTTGATCACACATGTGTTACTGCCAGCTAGATATCTAATCCGATCGAGTAGCCTACTCACATGCATCTTCCAAAGGCCGGTGCTGTTTCCCTCTGGAGGCTCTCACTGGGTTCCTGGCTCGTGAGTTTGGGGGAGAGAGCCAATCTTAGATGGTAAAGCTCCTCTGCGTCCCCCGCATGGCTGCTGCTTCGCCTCCTGGCCCATCCTAACTTATATAGCCCCCGTGACCTCATTCACCTGGTCCAGTGGAGGCCAGCCCCGGTTGGCTGTCAGCCAACCAATTTGAAATACATCACCGGTTACCGGGTAGACTCCAGCCCACCAGGTAGATGCCCCTCACCCAGGTGGCTGATGCCAGTCCCGTGGGCAGAGGGAGCAGGTGTCCCCTCCCTCAGGACTGCAGCCAGCTCCGGTCACCTAGAGAGACAGGCTGAGGGGCGACTCCTCTGTGCTGGGCCCATGCTAATCACATTGTCACAGGGCAGAGAATCTGGGGAGAAACCAAGGTGGCTTTCTGCCATAGAGCCCAGACGGCTGTTGCTGCCCCCGTGGCAGGGCCCAGCCCAGCACTGCCTCCCCCACAACCCAGTGAAGTGTTCAGATACCCTGGACACCCCCCCACCCCCTGCAGAGAGCAGCTCAGGGCTCTGGTTGCCCCCTTCCCCCCCACAAGCAGGAGCCCAGTGCTACGAGATATTAAATGCTTTATTTTCCATATTAAAAACCAGTATTTTTCCTATTTAATAACTAAACACTGCTAAATCCATCTTAACAAAAAGGTCACGAGGGGGTTGTGCTGCCAGGGATGCTGGAGCCTGCCCCCAGGCCCCCCTGCCCGGGCACAGGACAGGGCCTAGAGATGCCCCAGATGGGGAGGGACAGGGGGCAGCTTGGCCCCAGCTTGGCATATCCAGTTGTACCTGCAAGGAAAAGCACCCACAGGCCTGCATGGTCCCAGCTTCCACCCCCACAGCCCCTCCAGGCCTCGGCCCCCTTCGCCCTGTGCCACGTCACAGTAAACCCCGCTGCACCCCCTTGCTCCGTGGCAAGAAAGTGGGCAGGTCCCAGGCAGGGGAGCAGGGCTGCAGCGAGCCACCCCCAGCCCTGCAGCTGGCCTGCCCGCAGGCCCCAGGGCCCCGCCTGCCCCGGCACTGGGGAGCAAAGAAGCCGGCTGCTCCAGCAGTGGGAGCTGCCATGTTAGCCCCACTGTGGGAAAACCCAGCCCAGCCTGCGCAGGCAGAGGGCAAGGTGCAAACCCAGGGAGAAGCCCTGCAGGGGTGAAGGAAGGAGCCAGGGCACCGGGGGCAGGAACCAGCACAGGCAAAGCCTTGCCCAGCTCACAGGCTGGAGCAGCCCTGGCTGGGCCCTCTGCCCCCCGGAGCCCAAACCACGCGCCTTCAGCAGCCACCAGCCCCACACAAGAGCTTGGACAGTGCCAGGGGAGGATCTTAGCAGCACCCTAAAGGAGAGCGCTGAGTCCCCGATGGGGGGAAGCCCTTGGAAAACCTGGTGTGTTGAAGGCCACTGTGTTTGTCCCCTGCCTGAGCGCGGGAGTGAGGATGCACCCCTGCCTCCGCCGGAGCGTGGACATGCTCCTCTGGGGTAATGAGGGTGATTGGGACAGGCCTGTGCCCCACGGTGCTGGTGCTGCATGGCAGCCATGTAGGTTTGTGGAGGGGACAAAGTGGGTGCAGCAGTCGGGCCGCTCCTCCCAGCTGGAGCAGCCACGTGCGGAGCGAGGCGCTGAGGGAGCACCGCAGCCAGAGGGGTCAGGGCCCTTGGCATGGGCTGGGAGCAGGGAGCTGGTCGGGCTACATCTCCAGGGAGTTGGCACCAACAGGGAAGGTCCTCCATGCCCTCCTCCGTAGGCCTTGGCAAACCGGAGGGCAAGGGTGAAAGCCCCATCCCTGTCCACAGCTCTGGTGCCATGGGGCGGCCCCGACCGAGGAAGGTGCGCGGTGGGCGTGAAGTCCAGGAGCTCCTGGGGGCAGGCTGAGAGCCACGTCCTGCAGCTCCGTCCATGTGCTCCTCGGGGGGGATGGTGAAAGGGAAATAAGTGACGAACAAGTGTCTAAGACCTTCCAGGTCCGGTGCGTCCAGAGGGGCCCAGGCCCCCGTGCCGGCCCTGTCCACGCTGGCCGAGCTGTAGTGTTGTGCGGGGAGGGTCTCGGGGCAACGTCAGGTGGGGAGAAGTCCAGCCGCCGCGCAGGCAGGGAGCCGACCCGCACCAGCGTCCAGTCTGGGTGTTAGGAAGGCGGCGGCAAGTCTACATTACGCAAGGGGCTCTGGGGAGAAGCGTCGCCGCATCCTGGGGGAGTCGCACGTCTGCAAGGTCCGTGTAGGGTGCGGCCACAGGGGCCACGGCAGCTGCTTTCCTGCAAGAGCACGCACATGTCGGCTGTTAGCAAAGGAGACCGACTGGGGGAACGTGACCAGCCTGCGCCGGGACCCCTGGGCAATAGCATGGAGGACGGATCCATCCCTTCTCCCTCCCCTGCCACCC